>NW_027339905.1:1904-7000 GCF_000331145.2 Cicer arietinum | reverse complement strand
AAATTTCAAAAACCGGTTGACAAGTTGTCCACTACTCTCAAATTGCCGAAGCATATAACCGATTATGCATTAAAAGAAGGAAGATACGTTAAACATGTAATGCACCATAATCAATTACGCCATATAGTAATCGATTATGCCATTTTAGAGTAAAATCAATTGTTGATTTATAATAAATTAACATGGATTTATACACACAAAAAACATGCTCACAATTAATTAAGCATTTTCATTATTAATTATGGTTTTTCTAATAAAAAACATTTTTATGTAAACCATTTGTGAGTGTATGATTTTATATTTTATATTTTAGAGAGTTTTATTTTCACTTATATAATATCCTTAAAGTGGTCAATACAAATAAAGAAAACCTCACAGTCCAAGATTTGAAAGTTTGATTTTCTTTTGTCATTGTAGCATTTCTTTTGTCAATCATCAAAACCAAATTGTTAACAAGCCATGCCAATTACATGATAAATAATCAAAGGCGGGAAGCGTACCTGTGGGAATTGCCATTGATGAAATCCTGGGATGATGATGATAGAGCCAATGGGTTGGGTGATCTTCCTCAGCAAAACACCCTGAAGACCTTGCTCTCTTGATGGGGATAGAGAGAACTAGAGAGTTTTCTCCTTTAGGGTTTGTGAGACTGAACAGTCTTGTTGTGTTTGCCTTGGGGACCACTACCCCTATATATATAACTATTATTAGTTATATCCCAAATTGCAGTATTTCTAATTCAGCCCCTCATTAAATTAGAAACTGTCTGGTATCTACACTATTAATTTTCATAACTATTATGATCTTTAGCCATAAACTATTATATATTATTTGACCCCTAGTTTATTGGCTAATTATATAATGACCCTAACACACTTTATTAATTAATTACATATGTGACCCATAAATCTTACAATCTCCCACTGGTCACACATGTATCCTTAGGAATGTGTTAGACTTTATGACGTCAAAAATGTCATTATAATTACCTTGAGTATAATCCAAATTGCCCCGTCCATTAATCATATCAGCACATGGAACCAGAGAGGCTTTCGTCATAATAAGCATAACTAAACCCATCAATGATCACCCGTACTGACACAACTAAATGACATAGACCCATTATGAAAAGTGTAGCATGAAAATTACATGAAGTTGGTCAATGCATGTCAATTTTCAACTGGTCCTACTTTATCGAATGAGATCATACCATAACTTAAATGTACAAAGTAACCAAAAACTGAATACTTTAAACTTTATTTCTGATCAGAAAGTCCAAATACAATGTATTTGTACTTTACAATTAAACATAGAACATGAATTACATAATGGACGAAACTCCCACTAAAATCAAGATTCCTCAAACTGTAGCACACCCATGTGAGCAGTATGCTCATGAAAGACCTTGGGTGGTAGACCTTTAGTGAGTGGATCCGCAATCATGGAGTTTGTCCTTAAGTGTTCTATGGATATCTGTCCACTTTGTACCTTCTCTTTAACAACTAGGAACTTAATGTCAATGTGCTTTGACTTGGTTGAGCTCCTATTATTGTTAGAATACAGGACTGCTGATCTATTGTCACAATACAACTTGAGTGGTCTTTCAATCCCTTCAACTATTTGCAGCCCCGTGACAAAATTTCTCAGCCAAATGCCCTGGTCAGATGCCTCATGAATTGCTACGAATTCTGCTGCCATGGTTGATGAAGCAGTAAGACCTTGCTTGGCACTACGCCAAGAAACTGCTCCACCAGCTAACAGAAAGACATAGCCTGAAGTTGATCTTAAGCTGTCTTGGCATCCCGCAAAATCCGAGTCAGAGTACCCAGTGATCTCTAACTGGTCTGACCTCCTATATGTGAGCATGTAGTTTCTTGTTCTCTTCAAATATCTCATGACCCTCTTGGCTGCTTTCCAATGGTCAAGACCTGGATTGCTTAAATATCTGCCTAAAATCCCTACTATGAACGCTATGTCTGGACGCGTACATACTTGGGCATACATAAGACTCCCTACAGCTGAAGCATAAGGGATCTTTTGCATTTCTTGAATTTCCAAACTTCCCTTAGGGCACTGTTTGAGACTAAACTTGTCTCCCTTAGCAACTGGGGTGTCCCCTGGTTTGCAATCCTGTAACCCAAACCTTTTGAGAACCTTATCGATATAGCTCTTTTGTGACAATCCAAGAATACCTCGAGATCTGTCTCGGTGTATCTGAATTCCTAATACAAAAGAGGCGTCACCAAGATCTTTCATCTCAAAATGCTTTGATAGAAATTTCTTAGTTTCGTGCAACATGCCTATATCGTTAGTGGCAAGCAGTATGTCATCAACATACAAGACCAGGAAAATATGTCTGCTCCCACTGAACTTATGATACACACAATCATCAACTGTATTCATCTCAAAACCAAATGAGAGAATTACTTGATGAAATTTATGGTACCATTGACGAGAAGCTTGTTTTAGCCCATAAATGGATTTTCTTAGTTTGCACACCATATTCTTTGGGTCTCCCAACACAAAGTTTTCTGGCTGCACCATATAGATCGTCTCATCAATGTCGCCATTGAGAAAAGCTGTTTTTACATCCATTTGATGAAGCTCCAAATTAAAGTGAGCAACAAGAGCCATGATTATTCTTAAAGAGTCCTTCGATGAAACCGGAGAGAAAGTCTCTTTATAATCAATCCCTTCCTTTTGAGTATAACCCTTAGCTACAAGACGTGCCTTATATCTCTCCACATTACCATTGGAATCCCGCTTGGTTTTAAAAATCCATTTGCAACCAATGGGTTTCTTTCCTTCAGGTAATGGGATAAGTTCCCAAACTGAATTGTCTTGCATAGACTTGTACTCCTCATTCATTGCTTCGATCCACTTATCTGAACGAGAATCTTGCATGGCTTGATGAAAGTTGACTGGGTCGTCTTCCGTCATGCCAACATTTTCCTCTACCTCATTGATAAATACTACATAATCATCCGAAATAGCATTTTTCCTTTCTCTAGTGGATCTCCGCAATGGAGCTGGCTCTTGAGGCACTTGTTCTTGAGGATCTTGAATTTGATCTGGATTTTGTTCTTCCTGAACAACCAGATCATCTTGAGTTTGTTCAATAATGGGAAAGTCAATTGGTGGAAGAATCAGTTCTGGAATTGTTACCGATTCTTCCTCAAAGACAAAATCTTTAACCTTAATCTTCCCCCCAAACTCAATATCCTCAAAGAACGTTGCCGTTCCCGTCTCAAAAATTGTTCTCAAATTAGGATCATAAAATTTATAGCCCCTTGATTTTTCTGAGTACCCTATAAAATAGCTGCTAATTGTTCGGGGTTCAAATTTCTTTTCATTCGGCCTATAAGGCCTTGCCTCAGCTGGACATCCCCAAACATGAAGGTGCTTCAGACTAGGCTTACGCCCAATCCAAAGCTCATAAGGTGTTTTAGCCGCTGCCTTAGTTGGTACTCTATTAAGAATGTATGCTGCTGTTTTTAATGCCTCTCCCCAGAGTGACTCTGGCAAGGTGGAATGACAAATCATACTCCTTACCATATCCTTAAGAGTCCTGTTTCGTCTTTCAGCTACACCATTCATGCTGGGTGACCCCGGCATAGTGTATTGTGGGACGATTCCACATTCCTCTAGGTATTTGGCAAATGGTCCCGGACGTTGTTCACCTGAACCGTCATATCTGCCGTAGTATTCACCACCACGATCAGATTTGACCTTTTTAATTCTTTTATTAAGTTGATTCTCAACTTCTGCCTTAAAGGATTTGAACACGTCTATTGATTGGGACTTTTCGTGAATTAGGTAAAGGTAGGCATATCTAGAATAATCGTCTATGAATGATATAAAATATTGTTGACCATTCCAAGAAGGAGTTGGAAATGGCCCACAGATGTCCGTATGTATCAATTCTAAGACGTCTGTAGCTCTATATGCGCCTAATTTCTTATCTTTAGTCTGTTTTCCTTTAATGCATGCTACACAAACGTTAAAGTCTGTGAAGTCAATGGAATCTAAAATTCCATCTGACACAAGTCGTTCAACTCTATTTTTAGAGATGTGACCTAGACGCTTGTGCCAAAGCACCCCTGAATTGAAATTGTCAATTTTCCGCTTAGTACCACGTGATTCCACATTCAAGGTTTCATTATAGTTAGCCACAGTTTCCAACAAATAAAGATTATCATAACCAGAAAGTAAACCGGTTCCAACAACATTCGAATTTAAAGACAAAGTAAATTCTTTATTCCCGAATGAACAATAATATCCTGATTTGTCCAAATAAGAAATAGAGATCAAATTCCGTCTAAATGACGGTACAACAAAAGTGTCTTTTAAATCCAAATAATGACCGGAACTTAATAATAATCTAAATTTTCCTATGGCTTCAACTTCTACCTTCTTCCCATCTCCTACATAGATCCATCTTTCAGTATCACTAGGCTTTCGGAAGTTCAGGCAACCCTGCATTGAAACACTGATGTTAGTAGTTGCACCAGAGTCTAACCACCAAGTGTTTCTAGGTACTGAAGCTAAATTAACCTCAGAACAGACCAAAGACAGAATCATACCTTTCTTAACACGCCAAGCGTGATATTTGGCACAATCCTTCTTCACGTGTCCAGAACTCCTGCAGAAGAAGCAGTTGTTATCCTTAGTCTGCTTCTTTTGTTCTGGACCCTTAGCAGCAGCTTTGTTCTTGGGCTCCTCAATTCTTTTCCTTTTGCCCTTGTCTTTAGAGATGCTAGTAAAGTGAGCACTTTCAGTCCTATCTTGCTTCAGCCTGTCCTCTTCTTGCACACATAATGAAATGAGCTCATTAAGAGTCCATTTCTCCTTTTGACAATTATAAGTCACCTTAAACTGACTGAATTGCGAAGGAAGAGACAGCAATACTAAATGAATGAGTAAGTCATCTGACAACTCAAGCTTTAGACCTTTAAGCTTAGAAGCAATGTTGGACATCATCATAATGTGCTCTCTTATATTTCCCTTGCCTTGATACTTCATGGAAATTAAATTCTGAAGCAAAGAACTTGTTTCAGCCTTATCACTTTTTACAAAGCGTTTTTCCATCTCAACAA
>NW_027339905.1:0-718 GCF_000331145.2 Cicer arietinum | reverse complement strand
GCTTCGCGGGTAACAGAGAGGAAGAAGATGGAGTTTTGAAATTTTCCTTCCTTTCTTTTTCTTTCCTTTGTTTTTCCTTTCTTCCTTTTTCCTTCCTTCCTTTATATATTCTTTTCTTTTCCTTTTCCTTCCTTCTAGTTTTCCTTTCTTTTTTTTCCTCCAAACAAACACATAAAAATAAAGAATATAACTTAACAAATATCTCAAAATCTAGATATTTGTTAAATTACCGTTTCACCCGAAACACATTAAATTCTCCGTAAAGGATTCATCACAGTTAAATTCAATTTATTTATCGACGAGGAATCTTAATTGGCATCAAAATATCTTTTTGATTATAAAACTCCAAAATATTATTAACTTTGGCTTAAAAGCTTCCGAGCCAAAATCCAAAATACACCAAAAATACATAAATGGTACTTTAAAATTACGGGTCTTACAGATAGGTGATACCGGGAATTAAGAGTTGTAATGTGTATTTTACTCATGTTATTACAAATGACTTTTTATATGAAAACTTAGTACGAGTAAGTCTTGGGAATTAAATCAAGAAATTCTAGTTAAATCAAGTTCATTGATATTGTACTATATTAATGGAGGAACAAAGTTGAATTGTTACATGTGTATTTAGAGAAACGTGATATCCTAAATTAGATATTAAAGTTTTTATTCTCTTGAACAGATTTTCTTTATCCGCTGCAAGTTTTCTTCAAATAAT
>NW_027339904.1:1668-2138 GCF_000331145.2 Cicer arietinum | reverse complement strand
CAAAAGCCAATATTACATCAGTTAGATCTGCATGAAGAGCAGTTGAGACTCCTAAGTTAGCTGCAAATCCACCAAAAAAAGATCAATAGGAATTGGAATAACCACAATTTTTATATCAGCAGCAAGAGTTGGGTACCTCAACTCAATGTCATTAGGAATGAACCACTTACCATCTATTATATATATTTAAAACAGAATCTTGGTGCCACCTCATCATATTTTGCCACCTCGTCATATTTTACCATTTCATCATATTTCATCCACATCAGCCAAAAAGCTAATGTGTACCTCTTGAAAGTACCCCCTCCTCTTTCTTCCACAATTTCTAATATTATTTTATTAGAAATTTATAAATTATATTATTTTATTAGAAATTTATAAATTATATTATTTTATAATAAATTTATAATTTATAAATTATTTTACAATTATTTATAATAAATTTATAATTTATAAATTATTTTACAATT
>NW_027339904.1:0-968 GCF_000331145.2 Cicer arietinum | reverse complement strand
CTTTAATCAGAGTGCAAGGCTGTTTCTGAGCTGCATTTTTCGAAGACTTTAAGGTCTAGGTTGGCTTCATCTTTTGAGGTGATGTTGACAAGAGAGAAAAAGCCACCCTATGACATAGGACTGTCATACTCAGTCCGAGGATCAGATCTGGCAACAACATGTGATCTTCCATTTTTGGCTTGTTTCAAGTTGCCTTTTGTTAGCTTGACTTCTTTATGAATTAAAACGGGCAAGCCCATTAAATGTTCAGATTTTGACCTTTGCACATCCTTGATAGGTTGCTTTCACTTTTGCTAGCCTATTCTTTACATACTAGATCTGTAAGACCCGTAATTTTAAAGTACCATTTATGTATTTTTGGTGTATTTTGGATTTGGGCTCGGAGGCTTTTAAGCCAAAGTTAATAATATTTTGGAGATATTTATTAAAAGTAAGTAATATATATATGTAAATATATATTTATGTTTATATGTGTTTGTTTGGAGGGAAAAAGAAAGGAAAACTAGAAGGAAGGAAAAGGAAAAGAAAATAATATATAAAGGAAGGAAGGAAAAAGGAAGAAAGGAAAAACAAAGGAAAGAAAAAGAAAGGAAGGAAAATTTCAAAACTCCATCTTCTTCCTCTCTGTGACCGCGAGCCATTTTTCCCTCCCTCCCCCGTTTCCATTTTCGTCGCTTTCTTTTCTTCAAAACTAGTAACCCAAGGTTGGGTGAGAGTTAGATCAAGGTTTTTGCAACTCCACTCTTCCTCTTTGATTCGAAAACGAAGAAAAACGGTTTTTGAGATCCAAACACAAACCCCTCCGTTTCTTCTAGATCCAAACCCCATTTCTCGAAGAGATAGAAGGGAAAGTTGCTCACCACCCCGCTACGGTGCTAGTGAACTAATTTGGAAGCGGCGTTTCCAGCGGAGATTTTACCGGAATTTCTCGCGGTACCGGGAACGCACGTTAAAGCTAACGTTGAGGT
>NW_027339903.1:0-556 GCF_000331145.2 Cicer arietinum | reverse complement strand
TGACACAAATGAACTTATGGGATGCACAAGATTGGTTAAAAACCCTAATTCGACTAGAATAAAACTAGGGAGGACGAAAATGACCTAAATGTTCATCCAATGACACGAACACAACTATTGGATGCACAATATTGGTTAAAAACCCTAATTGGACAAGAATAAGCAAAGGGAGGAAGAAAATGACCTAAATGTTCATCCGATGACACAAACACACCTGTTGGATGCACACGATTGGTTAGAAACCTTAATTGGACTAGAATAAACCTAGGGAGGACGAAAATGACCTAAATGTTCATCCAGTGACACAAACACAACTATTGAATGCACAAGATTAGTTAAAAACCCTATTTGGACAAGAATAAGCCAAGGGAGAAACAAAATATCCTAAATGTTCATCCAATGACACAAACACACCTATTGGATGTACACGATTGGTTAGAAACCTTAATTGAACTAGAATATACCTAGGTTGGACAAAAACGACCTAAAGTTTCATCCAATGACAAAATGAAGTTATTGGATGCACAAGATTGGTTAAAAACCCTAATTCAACAAG
>NW_027339902.1:0-1000 GCF_000331145.2 Cicer arietinum | reverse complement strand
GGTTATTAACCAATCTTTTGCATCTAATAGGTGCGTTTGTGTCATTGGATGAACATTTAGGTCATTTTCGTCCTCCCTAGGTTTATTCTACTCCAATTACGGTTTTTAACCAATCTTGTGCAACCAATAGGTGTGTTTGTGTCATTGGATGAACATTCAGGTCATTTTCGTCCTACATAGGTTTATTCTTGTCCAATTTGGGTTTTTAACCAATCTTGTGCATCCAATAGATGTGTTTGTGTCATTGGATGAACGTTTAGGTCATTTTCGTCCTTCCTAAACTTATTCTTGTCCAACTAGGGTTTTTAACTAATCTTGTGCATCTAATAGGTGTGCTTCTGTCATTGGATGAACATTTTGGTCATTTTCGTCCTTCCTAAACTTATTCTTGTCCAACTTGGGTTTTTAACCAATCTTGTGCATACAATAGGTGTGTTTGTGTCATTGGATGATCATTTAGGTCATTTTCGTCATTCTTTGGCTTATTCTTGCCCAATTAGGGTTTTTAACCAATCTTGTGCATCCAATAAGTTTATTTGTGTCATTGGATGAACATTTAGGTCATTTTCGTCCTCCCTAGGTTTACTCTAGTCCAATTAGGATTTTTAACCAATCTTGTGCATCCAATAGTTGTGTTTGTGTCATTGGATGAAAATTTAGGTCATTTTCGTCCTTCCTAGGTTTATTCTTGTCCAACTTGGGTTTTTAACCAATCTTGTGCATCTAATAGGTGTGTTTGTGTCATTGGATGGACATTTAGGTCATTTTTGTCGTTCCTTAACTTATTCTTGTCCAACTAGGGTTTTCAACTAATCTTGTCCATCCAATAGGTGTGTTTGTGTCATTGGATAAACATTTTGGTCATTTCCGTCTTTCCTACACTTATTCTTGTCCAATTAGTGTTTTTAACCAATCTTGTGCATCCAAAGAACTCATTTGTGTCATTTTCGTCCTCCATAGGTTTATTCTACTCCAATTACGGTTTTTAACCAATCTTGTG
>NW_027339901.1:7574-10000 GCF_000331145.2 Cicer arietinum | reverse complement strand
CACCCCGTTTTTCAAAGCGTGAGTGTATTTTTTTTTTCAAAAGGAATTAAAATAAAACAGGAAAATAAATAAGGTAACACACGTTTGGATAAATATTTAAGTCGTAATACAACGACAAATAAGTCAACAGAATTTACGAGCAGCGGAAAAATTCTTAATCCATGAATTCAAAATATATACATAACAAAAGTAGTACAGTCTTCCAGTTCAAAAATAAACGCAACCCCAAAAGAAAGACATCCGTTCCCTCTGTGACAACCTAGTCTGATCATTTTACAAAACAACTAAACACCCTGAGTGATCTCCACGCGCCCCGTGAGATCCTCCTAACGTAGCTGCAGTCAAGCGTTCCCATCTCCATTCCCGTCCGTAGGGTACGAACCGGTAGGATCGTCCTGACTCTCATCTGAGGGCAAAGCCCAGATTTCCACAATAATTGTAAAGGTCACCAACCGAAAATAACAGTTAACACATAACATTTAAGTTTTAAATGCACAAAATAACCTTTCAACTAAGCATGCACCTTAAAAGGATTTTCCATATGCTAAAAGTTCATATAATGCTTGCCAATTAACAATGAACTCAAAATGAAGTTCTCAAACCATCAAGTAATACATAACTGACCAAAGCATTGATAAATCAATTGAGAAATCGATTATCTAACTCAAAATAAGGACTTTTGCTGAGCCAATCGATTGCCAAATCGATTTGGTCAGTTCTGCTGAGTTTCTGCATGACCAAATCGATTTCTAAGTCGATTTTGTCAGTTCTGATGAGTCCCTGGGTTGCCAAATCGATTTCCAAATCGATTTCGGCAGTTTTGCTGAGTTCCTGCCTCTCTGCCAATCGATTTCCAAATCGATTTCTTAAAAGATTTTGAAAGATATATTTATACAATCGATTGGCAAATCGATTAGGTCAAAATGGTGAACTTCCTGCAACTCATCCAATCGATTGGGAAATCGATTTCCCTCATCATTTTTCCAAAAATTCATAACTAACTCAATCACATTCATACATAATCTCAAATCCTAACACTTAGCACTGATAACGCAATCGCTACAACATCATTAGTTTCGAAATAGTATTGCAAGCAAACATGTTATCACCAAATTCCAAAACATAACACTTAACATTTATAACACAATTAATACAACATCATGGGTTTCAAAATGGTATTGCAATCCAACATGTTATCACCAAATTCCAAAACATAACACTTATAACACAATTACTACACATACCAAATGAACCAACAATTCACAATTTAACAGGGTGTAGTCTCTCACGGACAAACACCTGTGCAGTCTCTCACAGACAAACACAATTCCCTAAGGAACGTAAGTCGTAAACGTACTACCTATCACGGGTCCGTACCGTTTACCGAGGTGCCACCTATCCCGGGTCTGCACAACTTACCAAACGTAAATCGTAAACGTACTGCCTATCACGGGCCCGTACCGTTTACCAAGGTGCCACCTATCACGGGTCTGCACGATTTACCAAAACATACATAAGTAAACGAGACATTAAGAGATTCCCCATTCTTAATTCTCATCTAACTTAAACCAGGGCGTAGTCTCTCACGGACAAACCCCTGCGCAGTCTCTCACGGACAAACACAATTCCCTCAGGAACGTAAGTCGTAAACGTACTACCTATCACGAGTCCGTACCGTTTACCGAGGTGCCACCTATCCCGGGTCAGCACAACTTACCAAAACATACACGAGTAAACGAGACATTAAGAGATTCCCCATTCTTAATTCTCATCTAACTTAAACCAGGGCGTAGTCTCTCACGGACAAACCCCTGCGCAGTCTCTCACGGACAAACGCAATTCCCGCAGGAACGTAAGTCGTAAACGTACTACCTATCACGGGTCCGTACCGTTTACCGAGGTGCCACCTATCCCGGGTCAGCACAACTTACCAAAACATACACGAGTAAACAAGACATTAAGAGATTCCCCATTCTTAACGCCCAGTTAACTTAAACGATTTTTCTTAAAACAAAATATTAAGTAACCGAGACATTAAGAGATTCCCCATTCTCAACGCCCAGTTAACTTAAACGATTTTCAAAACAAAATATTAAGTAACCGAGACATTAAGAGATTCCCCATTCTCAACGCCCAGTTAACTTAAACGATTTTTCTTAAAACAAAATATTAAGTAACCGAGACATTAAGAGATTCCCCATTCTCAACGCCCAGTTAACTTAAACGATTTTCAAAAACAAATATTAAGTAACCGAGACATTAAGAGATTCCCCATTCTTAACGCCCAGTTAACTTAAACGATTTTCAAAACAAAATATTAAGTAACCGAGACATTAAGAGATTCCCCCTCCTTAACGTCCAGTTAACTTAAACGGTTTTCAAAACAAAATATTAAGTAACCGAGACATTAAGAAATTCCCCATTCT
>NW_027339901.1:0-1840 GCF_000331145.2 Cicer arietinum | reverse complement strand
GCAGAAAGAATTGTTTTAAAGGGATTTTCCATTTGAAATCATAGTCCCAATATTTTGGTTTTACTGCTTGGAATATGTAGTTCACCACAACAGAATTCTTTATCACGGTTTCCCATATACTTTCATCTACCTCACAAATATATATCAACAGCATATTAAGAAGGCTAACTATGACTACACCTATATTGCCCAGCATTGATATAATTCGATCAACAACCCTATATTGATATAATTGATGGAATTAGGAAAATATACTCCTTCTTTTTATTCAGACCAGACAGTATCAATTGATGAAATTAAAAAGAGTATACATGTTGTATGGTTGTGCTATATTGTAGTGTTGTTGTTAGAACCCAGGGGCTGAAACACGGTTGCGGCGAATTTGTTTTCTTTTTTTTCTTCTTTCCTTCAGTGCATACGCGTAACTTAGGCTAATGATATTTATATATATATATGGTACATACATGTTGACCTACCGCCTAATGTTTATACGGTACAGATATGTATATACCTATGGCTAATGTATATAAGGCTCCAACATTATTATTATTATTATTATTATTATTATTATTATTATTATTATTATTATTATTATTATTATTATTATTATTATTATTATTATTAACAATAATAACTCACTCGATTAGTGCTAAAGTAATAAATTAATGTAGCAATACGATTTTACTCCTTGTTTTTATTTTATTTTATTTAATATATATATATTTATTTTATTTGATGTATTTTTTTGTAAGTTAAATATGGTTAATATTAATAATTTAAATCAATTACTAAGACAAACACACAGACACTCTAAAGAAATTAGAACACATAATAACACTCATATAAAAAAAAATAGATCGTATCGTTATACTATTTAAAATAAGATAATGAGAAATTGGGGTGTTACATTTCTCCCCCTGTTGAAGAAAATTTCGTCCTCGAAATTTACCTGACAAGAACAGTTCCGGATAAGAATCGCGCATCTGGCTTTCGACCTCCCACGTAGCACTTTCGCCAGTAGCACCTCCCCAGACAACCTTAACCAATGAAATCGTCTTACCCCCTAATCCTTTGGCCTTTTGGTCCTCGATCTGTAGCGGTAAGGTCTCAAAAGTTAGGTTCTTTTTTATTTGGACCTTGTCTGACTCAATCACATGCGAGGGATCGAAAATGTACTTGCGCAGTTGAGATACATGAAAGACACTATGAAGATTAGAAAAAGAAGGAGGTAACGCGATCTGATATGCCACGTTACCGACACGTTTAAGAATCTGGTAAGGTCCTATAAACCGAGGAGTAAGCTTTCGCATTTTTAATGCTTGACCAACCCCAGTTGTTGGAGTAACTCTCCGAAATACATGATCACCTTCTTGAAATTCGAGGTTTTTCCTTCTTTTATCATGGTAACTCTTTTGCCTACTCTGAGATGCTCTCATCTTTTCCTGAATCATTTTTACTTTGTCAGTAGTCTGTTGAACAATCTCGGGTCCTAACACAAGGTTATCACCCGTCTCAAACCAACATAGAGGGGTCCTACATCTTCTCCCATACAACGCCTCAAAAGGGGCCATTCCAATGCTAGAGTGGAAACTATTGTTATAGGTAAATTCTATAAGTGGCAAAAAGCTATCCCAACTTCCATTTTGTTCCAACACACAAGCTCTCAACAAGTCTTCTAGGGATTGATTGGTTCGCTCAGTCTGACCATCTGTTTGTGGGTGGTAGGCTGAACTCATCCTAAGGTTCGTACCTAAAGCGCTTTGTAAACCTTGCCAAAACTTAGAGGTAAACCTAGGGTCTCTATCTGAGACTATACTTGATGGGATTCCATGCAACTTCA
>NW_027339900.1:3935-7019 GCF_000331145.2 Cicer arietinum | reverse complement strand
GATTCAGTTTTTGATTGCTGGGCTTGAACCTTCAAGGATAATCCTTTCTTTTTCCTGATTTCCGTTTCTGATTCGTCCAGCCGATGTAGTTCCATTTCATATTCCCTTAATTTTCCAAACAAAGTTGCAGTAGTCATCTTTGCTAGATCTTTAGATTCTGCAATGGCTGTTATTTTTGGCTGCCATTCTCTGGTTAGACATCTCATAATTTTTCCAATCTGCTGTTCGTTGTCCACTTGCTTTCCCAATGCGTGAAGATTATTCACAATGTGTGTGAATCTGGTTTGCAGATCACTGATGGATTCGTCCCTTTTCATGCTGAATAATTCATATTCGTGCATCAGTGTGTTTACGCGAGCTCTCTTCACGTCTGTGGTTCCTTCATGTGTTTCTTGAAGAATGTCCCACATTTCTTTTGCTGACTTGCAGTTTGACACTCTAAAGAATTCTTCTGCACAAAGAGCAGATGTTATAATGTTCTTAGCCTTAGCATTATAACCTACCTTTTTCTTGTCATCGTCTGACCAGTCGGCTCTAGGCTTGAGAATCATTGAGTCATTTGTTCCTGCAATCTTGGGAATATATGGACCGTTTTCAACAGCGTCAAGGATGTCTATGCCACTGGCTTCCAGGAAGATCAACATCATGTGCTTCCAGTACATATAAGTTGTTCCGTTGAAAGCTGGAGGTCTTGCTAACGATGCGCCTTCTCCCAGAAAATCGTTTGAGGCCATAGTGCTTTTATGAGTGTTACCTCTCGAAAAGTTAGGCTCTGAGGCCAATTGTTGGTTGGTACGAACTCATAATAATCGGAATATATCAGAATGTATCAGTTCTTTATGAAATTAAATCAATTTCATACACACAGCGGAAATTAAATTGTGGCATACAAGATTAGCAAGTTTTATTAGATTGATATGAGATTAATCAAGATGCATACAAGTCAAATTATCAGATTAAACAATATTACTTATTACAGAATATGTTTAACATGCATCTAATTTTAATCACATATACAGATATATCAAGATAGTAAATCAAAGGAGATAAGGGTTAGAGAAGATTGCACCAAGGATTTATACTGGTTCAGTTGTCCACTTGACAACCTACATCCAGTCCTGCAAATCCAAACGGATTTCAGATTTTCTTCTCCAATAGAAAGAATCAATTACAGATTGTCCAGTTTCCTCCCCGAAACCTATCTATCTTAATGATCTCTTTCCTATTGATCACCCTCTGATCCTTGTAGATACTCGTCAATCTAACACAGAATCACAGTGCAACTCTTTCTTGTTGAGCACTCTCACCCAAGAAAGTAGCCACCAGTTTCTAGCTGGCTTTCTATCAACCCTTTGATCCTTGTAGACAATCGGCAGCCTAACACAAAATCAAAGTACGACTCTTTCTTGTTGAACACTCTTCACCCAAGAAAGTAGCCACCAGTTTCTAGCTGGATTTCCAACGTTCGTTTTGGTTCAAAGATTTATTACAGAAAGAATAAAAGACGTAAAACAAAAGGGTCTTCAATCTTTATGAATGTTGCTCTTCACAAATCTGGATATTCATGGATTGTTCTTGAGCACATTATCATTTCTCTTAGATTGTCAACAAACTGTATTGAGATCTGTAATCACAATTATGAAGTTGTTAGTTTGTTGCCATGAACCGTTTTTGAGAGCATAAGAGAAATTATGAAAGATATGAAAAAGTTATGTAAAAGTTCTTAGAAGTTATGAGAATAAAGATTGAAAGACATCTTATATAGTTTCTGAAAAACCAACTACGAAATCGATTTCCCAATCGATTTTGTAAAGTTATAAAATGAGCTAAATCGATTTGCCAATCGATTATCGCGATCTTGGTTTTCTTTAATCTTGAAACTATACAAGCTAATCGATTTACCAATCGATTCTTTAAAACAACACTTTTCAGCAGAACATGTCCAGACCTGTCGAAATCGATTGCCTAATCGATTTCTGGGAAACTGTTTTAATAAAACTATTTTCAATCGATTACTCAATCGATTTGCCAAACTTCAGAGTTCACTGTGTTTTCAACAAGTTTATTTCAATCGATTTGCCAATCGATTGTTTTCAAAACAGTGGCTCAGGTTTTTGATGTCAATCGATTTGTCAATCGATGTGATTCAAAATAGTGATTCAGTTTTAATATCAATCGATTTGCCAATCGATTGTTTTCAAAACAGTGGCTCAGCTATTTGATATCAATCGACTTGTCAATCGCTTTGGTGTCATGTTCCTGAAAAGTTTTTACCTGGTGTTTAGTTCAATCGATTTGCCAATCGATTGCAACCAAACTTTATCAAAATTAAAGTGTTAACAATAGATTGTCCAATCGATTGTATTTGTCACAGGTGAGGTTATTTTTCAAATGATACTTTGTCAATCGATTTGCCAATCGATTTCCTCAGCACTGGAGTGCCACTGTGACTCATCCAATCGATTTACCAATCGATGTGTTACCATCAGGTTTGATTTGTGAAATGTTCAATCGATTTACCAATCGATTACTCTCCAAATCAGAGGCTACTGACTTGTGCAGTTTTCATTTTTAATTGATCTAATCGATTGCCTAATCGATTGCACATTCACAAACACTTAAGATTTCCTTACACCCTTGTTATGAAATCGATTTCCCAATCGATTTACATATTCAGAATTCAACTTTTGTTGATTTCTTGTGTTCCAAGCAATTTGATCCAAGTGTGTAGGGTTTGATTATGGTTCCTGAAATCTTGCTCAATTCAAATATTAGATTTATCATGCATTGTATGAACATTGTTGAATTATTAATTATGTCAAAATTAGGAATCAAAGGATCAAAATCCAACAATCTCCCCCTTTTTGGCATAATTGACAATTCATACAATTGTAACTTGAGCATATCAAACCATTTCAAAATCATACCAAAGAAACCAATTCATAGCATTAAATATGTACCAATACAGATCATCAGAGCATGTGTCAAAATGTATCAAATCAGCATTACATTATTAAGTATCAGAGCAAAAACAAACAACATCAGATGCTCCCCCTTAATAATGCAACAACAAACATATTATCA
>NW_027339900.1:0-2869 GCF_000331145.2 Cicer arietinum | reverse complement strand
TCACACGCTCAGAGTTCACTGGGTTTTCAAAAGATCTTTCAATCGATTTGCCAATCGATTGTGTTTAAGTCAGTGACTCAGCTATTTTGATGTTAATCGACGTGCCAATCGATTTGTATGTATTTGTCTGAAAACGTTCTTACCTGGGGTTTAGTTCAATCGATTTCCCAATCGATTACAACCAAACTTAACTTGATTGAAATCTCACACAATAGATTGTCCAATCGATTGTTTTAGTCAAGGCTTAAGTTCCTTTTGAAATTTTGTTTAGGCAATCGATTTGTCAATCGATTTCCTAGTGCCCTGTGACTTCCCAATCGATTTGCCAGTCGATTAGTTTCAATCAGTTTTCATTTTGTGATATGTACAATCGATTTGTCAATCGATTAACCTGTAAATCAGGTTGCCACTGACTTGTTCAATTTTCAATTCTAATTTAGTCAGTCGATTTCCCAATCGATTATACAATCACAAACATATACTTATCCTTACACCCTTGTTATGAAATCGATTTCCCAATAGATTGGCTTCAGTCAAAAATCAACTTTTGTTGATTTCTTGTGTTCCAAGCAACCTATTCCAAGTGTGTAGGATTTGATTGGTTCCAGTCAAAAATCAACATTTAGGTCATTTTCGTCCTCCCTAGGTTTATTCTAGTCCAATTAGGGTTTTTAACCAATCTTGTGCATCCAATAGGTGTGTTTGTGTCATTGGATGAAAATCTACGTCATTTTCGTCCTCCCTAGAGTTATTATTGTCCTACTAGGGTTTTTAACCAACCTTATGCATCCAATAGGTGTGTTTGTGTCATTGGATGAACATTTAGGTCATTTTCGTCCTCCCTAGGCTTACTCTTGTCCAATTAGGGTTTTAAACAAATCTTGTGCATCCAAAAGGTGTGTTTGTGTCAATGGATGAAAATTTAGGTCATTTTCGTCCTCCCTAGAGTTATTCTTGTCCAACTTGGGTTTTTCACCAATCTTGTGCATCCAATAGGTGTGTTTGTGTCATTGGATAAACATTTAGGTAATTTTCGTCCTCCCTTGGCTTATTCTTGTGCAATTAGGGTTTTTAACCAATCTTGTGCATCCAATAGGTGTGTTTGTGTCATTGGACGAACATTTAGGTCATTTTCGTCCTCCCTAGAGTTATTCTTGTCCAACTTGGGTTTTTCACCAATCTTGTGCATCCAATAGGTGTGTTTGTGTCATTGGACGAACATTTAGGTCATTTTCGTCCTCCCTAGAGTTATTCTTGTCCAACTTGGGTTTTTCACCAATCTTGTGCATCCAATAGGTGTGTTTGTGTCATTGGACGAACATTTAGGTCATTTTCGTCCTCCCTAGACTTACTTTTGTCCAACTAGGGTTTTTAACCAATCTTGTGCATCCAATAGGTATGTTTGGGTTGTTGGTTGAACATTTAGGCCATTTTCATCCTTCCTTTGCTTATTCTTGTCCACTTTGGGTTTTTAACCAATCTTGTGCATCCAATAAGTTCATTTGTGTTATAGGATGAACATTTAGGTCATTTTCGTCTTCCCTAGGTTTATCCTAGTCAAATTAGGGTTTTTAACAAATATTGTGCATCCAATAGGTGTGTTTGTGTCATTGGAAGAACATTTAGGTCATTTTCGTCTTTGCTTGGCTTATTCTTGTCCAATTAGGGTTTTTAACAAATCTTGTGCATCCAGTAGGTGTGTTTGTGTCGTTGGTTGAACATTTAGACCATTTTCGTCCTTCGTTGGCTTATTCTTGTCCAATTAGGGTTTTTAACCAATCTTGTGCATCCAATTGGTGTGTTTCTGTCATTGGATGAACATTTAGGTAATTTTTGTCCTCCCTTGGCTTATTCTTGTCGAATTAGGGTTTTTAACCAATCTTGTGCATCCAATTGGTGTGTTTCTGTCATTGGATGAACATTTAGGTAATTTTTGTCCTCCCTTGGCTTATTCTTGTCGAATTAGGGTTTTTAACCAATCTTGTGCATCCAATTGGTGTGTTTCTGTCATTGGATGAACATTTAGGTAATTTTTGTCCTCCCTTGGCTTATTCTTGTCGAATTAGGGTTTTTAACCAATCTTGTGCATCCAATAGGTGTGTTTGTGTCATTGGACAAACATCTTGGTCATTTTCATTCTCCCTAGACTGATTCTAGTCCAACTAGGGTTTTAAACATATCTTGTGCATCCAATAGGTGTGTTTGTGTCATTGGATGAACATTTAGGTAATTTTTGTCCTCCCTTGGCTTATTCTTGTCGAATTAGGGTTTTTAACCAATCTTGTGCATCCAATAGGTGTGTTTGTGTCATTTGATGAAAATTTAGGTCATTTTCGTCCTCCCTAGAGTTATTCTTGTCCAACTAGGGTTTTTAACCAATCTTGTGCATCCAATAGGTGTGTTTGTGTTACTGGTTGAAAATTTATGTCATTTTCGTGCTTCCTTCATATATTCTTGTCCAACTAGGGTTTTTAACCAATCTTGTGCATCCAATAGGTGTGTTTGTGTCGTTGGTTGAACATTTAGGCCATTTTCGTCCTTCCTTTGCTTATTCTTGTCCAATTAGGGTTTTTAACCAATCTTGTGCATCCAATAGGTGTGTTTGTGTCGTTGGTTGAACATTTAGGCCATTTTCGTCCTTCCTTTGCTTATTCTTGTCCAATTAGGGTTTTTAACCAATCTTGTGCATCCAATAGGTGTGTTTGTGTCATTGGATGAACATTTAGGTCATTTTCGTCCTTGCTTGCCTTATTCTTGTCCAAATAGGGTTTTTAAACAATCTTGTGCATCCAATAGGTGTGTTTGTGTCCAATTTGTGTATTTAACCAATCTTGTACATCCAATAGGTGTATTTATGTCTTTGGATGAA
>NW_027339899.1:24601-48597 GCF_000331145.2 Cicer arietinum | reverse complement strand
GATGGCAGTTCTGATGCGGATGCAGCTGACGAAGGTTGGGAAGCATCACTGGACAGGCACACGACAGTGAAAGATATCATGGTTGAAGGTTTTGTTGAAACCATCTCATTGCCAATTGGACAGATGAAAGTACAGCAACGGATGCTCATGTACACAATAACAAGGATACTTGTACCGCGATCAGGAAATCACGCAGTGGTTCAGAAGCTTGATATTCTACTTTTGTGGGGATTATCCAAAGAGCTACGGATGAGTTGGACCTGGATCGTACTACGGCATATGCTAGAAGCATCGCAAAGTAAAATTATGTTGCCGTATCCACAGCTGATCACAAAGATACTTAAGCATTTCAAGGTATCTTTTGTGAATGAAGAATCTGCTAAGACAACCCTCATCTTCGGTGAAGCAATTGTAAATCATATGAAATTGAAGAAAGTGAATGGCATTTGGATTAGGCCAATGCCAAATGTTGAGCCAATACCTCCACAAGTCTCTGAATCTGCAGCTGAGACTCCTGCATATGTTACAAAACTGATGGAATTTATGGCAGCACAAATGGCACACAATGCCAAACTGCTAGAGTCTAATGCAAGGATGGAAGCTACTTTGACATCTATCCAAACATCCCTGAAATCAGTTGTTCAGGATGTTGCTGCAATTCAAGCGCACCTAGGCCTCAAGCTATCATTTGAAGACATAGCAGATATTGGTCGACAAGCAACTGAAGAACCACAACCAGATCCCCTAAATTCGTCTGAGACTCACGGTGAGGAGACACCAGCTGAGGTTAATACAACGGTCTCTACCTCTCCCCTAGATGATAGTGAGGACCAGCCCACTTTAGGAGTGTAGGTGTTTAAGTTCTTTATTTGTGATGTCTTGGTGTTTTGCTGTTTTGTTGTTTTGTTTTGTTTATGTTTTGTATGTTTTCTTAATGATATATATATTTGAGCAAGTTTATTCATTGTTATCATATTAATTTTGTCATATTACTCAGTTGCATATTTGTTTGTTTGATCTGATACACTGCACATGTTGATTAATTTGAATTTAGTTATCTTAATCAACTGTTATGCTCAGTAATTGCTCTAATATATTACTATGACATTCATTGATCTGATATTCTATGTCATATGATTTCAACCCTAAATGCTTATGTTGTTTAACATAGGGGGAGGAATTGTTTTCTGCCTTTTTGACTTAACTGACAAAGGGGGAGAAAATTTATAACTTGATAATATGCTTTGTTGTTATATTGTCTTTACAATTTGATGTTCTTTTTGCATGTTGTTCTTTGCTCTGATACTTAATAATACTCTTATGCCTGTTGCTTTGAAATGCTCAAGTTACAATTGTATGAATTGTCAATTATGCCAAAAAGGGGAAGATTGTTGGACTTTAGTCCTTTGAATCTTAATTTTGACATAATTAACAAACATACAATAATTCATACACTACATGATAAATCTAACATTTGAATTGAGCAAGATTTCAGGAACAACAATCCAATCCTACACACTTGGAACATATTGCTTGGAACGCAAGAAATCAACAAAAGTTGATTATTCACTGGTTAAATCGATTGGGAAATCGATTGGATAACTAGGGTGTAAGGATAAGTATATGTTTGTGATTGTATAATCGATTGGGCAATCGATTGACTAAATTAGAATTGAAAATTGAACAAGTCAGTGGCAACCTGATTTACAGGTTAATCGATTGACAAATCGATTGTACATATCACAAAATGAAAACTGATTGAAACTAATCGACTGGCAAATCGATTGGGAAGTCACAAGGCACTAGGAAATCGATTGACACATCGATTGCCTAAACAAAATTTCAAAAGGAACTTAAGCCTTGACGAAAACAATCGATTGGACAATCTATTGTGTGAGATTTCAATCAAGTTATGTTTGGTTGTAATCGATTGGGAAATCGATTGAACTAAACACCAGGTAAGAACTTTTCAGGCAAATACACATAAATCGATTGGCACATCGACTAACATCAAAATAGTTGAGTCACTGACTTAAACACAATCGATTGGAGAATCGATTGAAAGAACTTTTTGAAACACAATCGATTGGGAAATCGATTGAAACAATGTTTTGATATCACAGTAACTTCCCAGTTTGTGGCCAAATCGATTATGCATATTTGTGAATCGATTTATTCTGAAAAGTGTGTTAAAAGAATCGATTGGTAAATCGATTAGCTTATATAGTTTCAAGATTAAAGAAAAACAAGACTCGCGATAATCGATTGGCGAATCGATTACACATGTTTTATAACTTTAATAAATCGATTGGTGAATCGATTTAGTAGTTGTTTTTCTGAAACTATATAAACTGTCTTTCATTATTTTTATCTAAGAACCTTGATCATAATTTTTCATTTTTCTAAGAACTCAAGATAACTTCAATAACAGATCACAATACACTTTGCTAACAATCTGATATTGCTTTTCCAGATCAAGATCAAAAAGATTATCAACAATCAATAAAAGAGATGGAAAAGTGATCTTGAGAGAAAAGACAAAGTTCTCATGAACAATCTTTGAATATCCAGATAATGACCTATTAGAGCGCTATTTTTACAAGCGCTGTAAAAGACTTGCAAGACTTGCGCTTTCAAATAATTAAATGACCTATTAGAGCGCTATTTTTACAAGCGCTGTAAAAGACTTGCAAGACTTGCGCTTTCAAATAATTAAATGACCTATTAGAGCGCTATTTTTACAAGCGCTGTAAAAGACTTGCAAGACTTGCGCTTTCAAATAATTAAATGACCTATTAGAGCGCTATTTTTACAAGCGCTGTAAAAGACTTGCAAGACTTGCGCTTTCAAATAATTAAATGACCTATTAGAGCGCTATTTTTACAAGCGCTGTAAAAGACTTGCAAGACTTGCGCTTTCAAATAATTAAATGACCTATTAGAGCGCTATTTTTACAAGCGCTGTAAAAGACTTGCAAGACTTGCGCTTTCAAATAATTAAATGACCTATTAGAGCGCTATTTTTACAAGCGCTGTAAAAGACTTGCAAGACTTGCGCTTTCAAATAATTAAATGACCTATTAGAGCGCTATTTTTACAAGCGCTGTAAAAGACTTGCAAGACTTGCGCTTTCAAATAATTAAATGACCTATTAGAGCGCTATTTTTACAAGCGCTGTAAAAGACTTGCAAGACTTGCGCTTTCAAATAATTAAATGACCTATTAGAGCGCTATTTTTACAAGCGCTGTAAAAGACTTGCAAGACTTGCGCTTTCAAATAATTAAATGACCTATTAGAGCGCTATTTTTACAAGCGCTGTAAAAGACTTGCAAGACTTGCGCTTTCAAATAATTAAATGACCTATTAGAGCGCTATTTTTACAAGCGCTGTAAAAGACTTGCAAGACTTGCGCTTTCAAATAATTAAATGACCTATTAGAGCGCTATTTTTACAAGCGCTGTAAAAGACTTGCAAGACTTGCGCTTTCAAATAATTAAATGACCTATTAGAGCGCTATTTTTACAAGCGCTGTAAAAGACTTGCAAGACTTGCGCTTTCAAATAATTAAATGACCTATTAGAGCGCTATTTTTACAAGCGCTGTAAAAGACTTGCAAGACTTGCGCTTTCAAATAATTAAATGACCTATTAGAGCGCTATTTTTACAAGCGCTGTAAAAGACTTGCAAGACTTGCGCTTTCAAATAATTAAATGACCTATTAGAGCGCTATTTTTACAAGCGCTGTAAAAGACTTGCAAGACTTGCGCTTTCAAATAATTAAATGACCTATTAGAGCGCTATTTTTACAAGCGCTGTAAAAGACTTGCAAGACTTGCGCTTTCAAATAATTAAATGACCTATTAGAGCGCTATTTTTACAAGCGCTGTAAAAGACTTGCAAGACTTGCGCTTTCAAATAATTAAATGACCTATTAGAGCGCTATTTTTACAAGCGCTGTAAAAGACTTGCAAGACTTGCGCTTTCAAATAATTAAATGACCTATTAGAGCGCTATTTTTACAAGCGCTGTAAAAGACTTGCAAGACTTGCGCTTTCAAATAATTAAATGACCTATTAGAGCGCTATTTTTACAAGCGCTGTAAAAGACTTGCAAGACTTGCGCTTTCAAATAATTAAATGACCTATTAGAGCGCTATTTTTACAAGCGCTGTAAAAGACTTGCAAGACTTGCGCTTTCAAATAATTAAATGACCTATTAGAGCGCTATTTTTACAAGCGCTGTAAAAGACTTGCAAGACTTGCGCTTTCAAATAATTAAATGACCTATTAGAGCGCTATTTTTACAAGCGCTGTAAAAGACTTGCAAGACTTGCGCTTTCAAATAATTAAATGACCTATTAGAGCGCTATTTTTACAAGCGCTGTAAAAGACTTGCAAGACTTGCGCTTTCAAATAATTAAATGACCTATTAGAGCGCTATTTTTACAAGCGCTGTAAAAGACTTGCAAGACTTGCGCTTTCAAATAATTAAATGACCTATTAGAGCGCTATTTTTACAAGCGCTGTAAAAGACTTGCAAGACTTGCGCTTTCAAATAATTAAATGACCTATTAGAGCGCTATTTTTACAAGCGCTGTAAAAGACTTGCAAGACTTGCGCTTTCAAATAATTAAATGACCTATTAGAGCGCTATTTTTACAAGCGCTGTAAAAGACTTGCAAGACTTGCGCTTTCAAATAATTAAATGACCTATTAGAGCGCTATTTTTACAAGCGCTGTAAAAGACTTGCAAGACTTGCGCTTTCAAATAATTAAATGACCTATTAGAGCGCTATTTTTACAAGCGCTGTAAAAGACTTGCAAGACTTGCGCTTTCAAATAATTAAATGACCTATTAGAGCGCTATTTTTACAAGCGCTGTAAAAGACTTGCAAGACTTGCGCTTTCAAATAATTAAATGACCTATTAGAGCGCTATTTTTACAAGCGCTGTAAAAGACTTGCAAGACTTGCGCTTTCAAATAATTAAATGACCTATTAGAGCGCTATTTTTACAAGCGCTGTAAAAGACTTGCAAGACTTGCGCTTTCAAATAATTAAATGACCTATTAGAGCGCTATTTTTACAAGCGCTGTAAAAGACTTGCAAGACTTGCGCTTTCAAATAATTAAATGACCTATTAGAGCGCTATTTTTACAAGCGCTGTAAAAGACTTGCAAGACTTGCGCTTTCAAATAATTAAATGACCTATTAGAGCGCTATTTTTACAAGCGCTGTAAAAGACTTGCAAGACTTGCGCTTTCAAATAATTAAATGACCTATTAGAGCGCTATTTTTACAAGCGCTGTAAAAGACTTGCAAGACTTGCGCTTTCAAATAATTAAATGACCTATTAGAGCGCTATTTTTACAAGCGCTGTAAAAGACTTGCAAGACTTGCGCTTTCAAATAATTAAATGACCTATTAGAGCGCTATTTTTACAAGCGCTGTAAAAGACTTGCAAGACTTGCGCTTTCAAATAATTAAATGACCTATTAGAGCGCTATTTTTACAAGCGCTGTAAAAGACTTGCAAGACTTGCGCTTTCAAATAATTAAATGACCTATTAGAGCGCTATTTTTACAAGCGCTGTAAAAGACTTGCAAGACTTGCGCTTTCAAATAATTAAATGACCTATTAGAGCGCTATTTTTACAAGCGCTGTAAAAGACTTGCAAGACTTGCGCTTTCAAATAATTAAATGACCTATTAGAGCGCTATTTTTACAAGCGCTGTAAAAGACTTGCAAGACTTGCGCTTTCAAATAATTAAATGACCTATTAGAGCGCTATTTTTACAAGCGCTGTAAAAGACTTGCAAGACTTGCGCTTTCAAATAATTAAATGACCTATTAGAGCGCTATTTTTACAAGCGCTGTAAAAGACTTGCAAGACTTGCGCTTTCAAATAATTAAATGACCTATTAGAGCGCTATTTTTACAAGCGCTGTAAAAGACTTGCAAGACTTGCGCTTTCAAATAATTAAATGACCTATTAGAGCGCTATTTTTACAAGCGCTGTAAAAGACTTGCAAGACTTGCGCTTTCAAATAATTAAATGACCTATTAGAGCGCTATTTTTACAAGCGCTGTAAAAGACTTGCAAGACTTGCGCTTTCAAATAATTAAATGACCTATTAGAGCGCTATTTTTACAAGCGCTGTAAAAGACTTGCAAGACTTGCGCTTTCAAATAATTAAATGACCTATTAGAGCGCTATTTTTACAAGCGCTGTAAAAGACTTGCAAGACTTGCGCTTTCAAATAATTAAATGACCTATTAGAGCGCTATTTTTACAAGCGCTGTAAAAGACTTGCAAGACTTGCGCTTTCAAATAATTAAATGACCTATTAGAGCGCTATTTTTACAAGCGCTGTAAAAGACTTGCAAGACTTGCGCTTTCAAATAATTAAATGACCTATTAGAGCGCTATTTTTACAAGCGCTGTAAAAGACTTGCAAGACTTGCGCTTTCAAATAATTAAATGACCTATTAGAGCGCTATTTTTACAAGCGCTGTAAAAGACTTGCAAGACTTGCGCTTTCAAATAATTAAATGACCTATTAGAGCGCTATTTTTACAAGCGCTGTAAAAGACTTGCAAGACTTGCGCTTTCAAATAATTAAATGACCTATTAGAGCGCTATTTTTACAAGCGCTGTAAAAGACTTGCAAGACTTGCGCTTTCAAATAATTAAATGACCTATTAGAGCGCTATTTTTACAAGCGCTGTAAAAGACTTGCAAGACTTGCGCTTTCAAATAATTAAATGACCTATTAGAGCGCTATTTTTACAAGCGCTGTAAAAGACTTGCAAGACTTGCGCTTTCAAATAATTAAATGACCTATTAGAGCGCTATTTTTACAAGCGCTGTAAAAGACTTGCAAGACTTGCGCTTTCAAATAATTAAATGACCTATTAGAGCGCTATTTTTACAAGCGCTGTAAAAGACTTGCAAGACTTGCGCTTTCAAATAATTAAATGACCTATTAGAGCGCTATTTTTACAAGCGCTGTAAAAGACTTGCAAGACTTGCGCTTTCAAATAATTAAATGACCTATTAGAGCGCTATTTTTACAAGCGCTGTAAAAGACTTGCAAGACTTGCGCTTTCAAATAATTAAATGACCTATTAGAGCGCTATTTTTACAAGCGCTGTAAAAGACTTGCAAGACTTGCGCTTTCAAATAATTAAATGACCTATTAGAGCGCTATTTTTACAAGCGCTGTAAAAGACTTGCAAGACTTGCGCTTTCAAATAATTAAATGACCTATTAGAGCGCTATTTTTACAAGCGCTGTAAAAGACTTGCAAGACTTGCGCTTTCAAATAATTAAATGACCTATTAGAGCGCTATTTTTACAAGCGCTGTAAAAGACTTGCAAGACTTGCGCTTTCAAATAATTAAATGACCTATTAGAGCGCTATTTTTACAAGCGCTGTAAAAGACTTGCAAGACTTGCGCTTTCAAATAATTAAATGACCTATTAGAGCGCTATTTTTACAAGCGCTGTAAAAGACTTGCAAGACTTGCGCTTTCAAATAATTAAATGACCTATTAGAGCGCTATTTTTACAAGCGCTGTAAAAGACTTGCAAGACTTGCGCTTTCAAATAATTAAATGACCTATTAGAGCGCTATTTTTACAAGCGCTGTAAAAGACTTGCAAGACTTGCGCTTTCAAATAATTAAATGACCTATTAGAGCGCTATTTTTACAAGCGCTGTAAAAGACTTGCAAGACTTGCGCTTTCAAATAATTAAATGACCTATTAGAGCGCTATTTTTACAAGCGCTGTAAAAGACTTGCAAGACTTGCGCTTTCAAATAATTAAATGACCTATTAGAGCGCTATTTTTACAAGCGCTGTAAAAGACTTGCAAGACTTGCGCTTTCAAATAATTAAATGACCTATTAGAGCGCTATTTTTACAAGCGCTGTAAAAGACTTGCAAGACTTGCGCTTTCAAATAATTAAATGACCTATTAGAGCGCTATTTTTACAAGCGCTGTAAAAGACTTGCAAGACTTGCGCTTTCAAATAATTAAATGACCTATTAGAGCGCTATTTTTACAAGCGCTGTAAAAGACTTGCAAGACTTGCGCTTTCAAATAATTAAATGACCTATTAGAGCGCTATTTTTACAAGCGCTGTAAAAGACTTGCAAGACTTGCGCTTTCAAATAATTAAATGACCTATTAGAGCGCTATTTTTACAAGCGCTGTAAAAGACTTGCAAGACTTGCGCTTTCAAATAATTAAATGACCTATTAGAGCGCTATTTTTACAAGCGCTGTAAAAGACTTGCAAGACTTGCGCTTTCAAATAATTAAATGACCTATTAGAGCGCTATTTTTACAAGCGCTGTAAAAGACTTGCAAGACTTGCGCTTTCAAATAATTAAATGACCTATTAGAGCGCTATTTTTACAAGCGCTGTAAAAGACTTGCAAGACTTGCGCTTTCAAATAATTAAATGACCTATTAGAGCGCTATTTTTACAAGCGCTGTAAAAGACTTGCAAGACTTGCGCTTTCAAATAATTAAATGACCTATTAGAGCGCTATTTTTACAAGCGCTGTAAAAGACTTGCAAGACTTGCGCTTTCAAATAATTAAATGACCTATTAGACCGTGTTTTTTACAAGCGTTGTAAAATCATTCACTTTAAATAAAAATCATTTACTTTAAATAAATAAAAACAAATTTAAAACGAATTTACGCACTACGTCAGAAATGACATTTAACAGCGCCCATTTTACAGCGCTTTCTAAACACAAGCGCTGTTGTAATTATATTTTAAAAATAACGGAACCTATTACAGCGCTTTTTATGTAAAGCGCTGTAAAACAAGCGCTGTAGTAGGTCATATAACGTTTGCGCATCACGTTATAAGGCTTTTACAGCGCTTGTCAAAAAAGCGCTGTAAACGGAAGCGCTTTCGCGAATCAGTTACAGCGCTTTTTTCACAAGCGCTGTAAAACACATGCGCTTTCATTGAATTTAACTACCTATTACAGCGCTTTTTTCACAAGCGCTGTAAAACACATGCGCTTTCATTGAATTTAACTACCTATTACAGCGCTTTTTTCACAAGCGCTGTAAAACACATGCGCTTTCATTGAATTTAACTACCTATTACAGCGCTTTTTTCACAAGCGCTGTAAAACACATGCGCTTTCATTGAATTTAACTACCTATTACAGCGCTTTTTTCACAAGCGCTGTAAAACACATGCGCTTTCATTGAATTTAACTACCTATTATAGCGCTTTTTTCACAAGCGCTGTAAAATACATCTTTCAAATAATTATATACGTTGGAAACCCTCATATCCTCTACATCTTTCAAATAATTATATACGTTGGGAACCCTAATATCCTCTACGTACTGTGCGGCCATCTACGTTGTCTAAGGTATTTTTTACACATGATCTGTTATGTTTTGAAATTGTCAAAAATTGTCAAAAACTCATACCACATGATCTGTTCTGTTTTGAAATTGTCAAAAATTGTCAAAAACTCATACCACATGATCTGTTCTGTTTTGAAATTGTTAGTTGATATTGGTTTCTTTTTGAAACTTGTTGATATGTTTTGAAAGCTTATTATTTTTGTTACTGCATTTATATAGGTGGTATAATATGGATAGGAAATGGATTTCAGCCAATCGATTGTCAAAAGAGTATGAAATTGGAGTGAAGGAGTTTGTTGAGTTTGCAGTGAAGAATGCAAAAGATCCAAATAGAGTAGTTTGTCCTTGTTTAAAATGTTGTTTTGGAAAACGTGTTAGAGAAGATGAATTAGAAGGACATCTAGTATGTAATGGAATTGATCAAAGCTACACATGTTGGATAAGACATGGTGAGAAAAAAAAAGGAAACATTAATTTTGAGAATAGTTCTACATATGCTTCAACTGATTTCGATACAGATACATATGAGCCGGACCGAGTTGATGAGATTGCAAAAGCAGTTGAAGAAGATCTTCGAGATTGTCCTAAAATGTTTGAAAGTTTGTTGAGTGATGCAGAGAAAGAATTATATAATGGTTGTACTAAATTCACAAGACTGTCAGCGATATTAAAGTTGTACAACTTAAAAGCGAGTAATGGATGGTCTGATAAAAGCTTTACGGAATTATTAACACTCATAAAAGATATGTTGCCAGATGATAATGAACTTCCCAGTCGAACCTACGAGGCTAAACGGATTTTGTGTTCTATTGGAATGAGTTACGAAAGGATTCATGCGTGTCCTAACGATTGCATTTTATTTCGAAACGAATATGAACTACTTAAGGCGTGTCCGAAATGCAATGTCTCTCGATATAAGAAGAAAGAATCTACTCCAGCAAAAGTCGTGTGGTATTTTCCTATAATACCAAGATTTAGGCGCATGTATCGCAGTGAAGAAGATTCAAAACACTTGACATGGCATGCAGATGAAAGAATTAGAGATGGAATGTTTCGACACCCTGCAGATTCCCCACAATGGGCAAAAATTGATCACGAGTATCCTGAATTCGGGATAGAGTCAAGAAATCTAAGACTTGCACTTTCTACTGATGGAATGAATCCACATGGTCTTCAAAGCATCTCACATAGCACGTGGCCTGTGATTTTGGTAATATATAACCTACCTCCATGGTTATGTATGAAGCGTAAGTTTATGATGTTGTCTCTGTTAATTTCTGGACCCAAACAACCGGGGAATGATATCGACGTATACTTGACTCCTTTAATTGAAGATTTAAAAATTCTGTGGGAGACAGGTGTGGAAGTTTATGATGGGTATAGGAAAAAGTGTTTCAATTTGAGGGCTATGTTGTTCGGCACAATTAATGATTTTCCAGCATATGGTAATTTATCAGGATATAGCATTAAAGGTCAGTGTGCATGTCCTATATGTGAAGAGAGTACAAATTGGATGCGGTTGAAACATTGTAAGAAGAATGTGTTTCTTGGACATCGTAGATTTTTACCTTATAGTCATCAGTATCGTGGGTGGAGAAATGCATTCAATGGAAAATCAGAGGAAGGTAAAGCTCCTTTAGCACCGACTGGATATCAAATACTTGAAAAAGTACAAGGTTTGACCAATAAATTTGGCAAACCTTTTGCGGGAGAGCTGGTGAAAACTGGGTGGAAGAAAAAGTCAATTTTCTTTGAATTGCCATATTGGAAGTCATTGTATGTAAGACATTTCCTCGATGTGATGCATATTGAAAAAAATGTATTTGAAAGTGTTATTGGTACGTTACTCAATGTTCCAGGAAAGTCTAAAGATGGCGTCAATGCAAGATTGGACTTGGTCGATATGGGAATAAGAAATGAACTGGCTCCAGTAAAGAAAGGAAATCGCACATATCTACCTCCAGCCGCTCATACTCTATCTAGAAAGGAAAAAATTGTTTTATGTAAATTTCTACACGAAGTTAAAGTTCCAGAAGGATACTCTTCGAACATTAAAAATTTGGTTTGTATGAAAGACCTCAAGTTAAAAGGTTTGAAGACCCATGATTGTCATATTATAATGGAGCATTTGCTACCAATAGGTATACGTTCCATTTTACCTGAAAAAGTTCGACTAGCCTTAACTAGATTATGTTTCTTCTTCAGGGAAATTTGTAGTAAAGTGATCGACCCTCAGAAATTACCGACATTGCAGAGGGAAATTGTTGTTACTTTGTGTGAGCTTGAAATGTATTTCCCACCATCGTTTTTTGATATAATGGTTCACCTTACTGTTCATCTGGTTAAGGAGACACAACTTTGTGGGCCAGCTTATATGAGATGGATGTATCCGATAGAACGATATATGAAAATATTAAAAGGGTACGTAAAAAGTAGAAGTCGACCAGAAGGTTGTATTGCTGAACGATACATTGTTGAAGAGGCTGCTGAATTTTGTACTGAATATCTGTCCAATGTTGAATCCATAGGGCTTCCCATGTCTCGTCATTCGGGAAGACTATCAGGAGAAGGGATAACTGGAAGGAGACTACTGACTATATCAAGGACAGAATGGGAGCAGGCACAATTGTATGTTCTGCACAATGATGATGAGGTTCAACCGTATGTTACAATACACATTGATCAGTTATCTCGTTTGAACATGAATAGGAATCAAAATTGGATAACTCGAGAGCACAATCGAAGTTTTGTAACATGGTTAAAAAATCACATAATGTCAAAATTTGATATAGACCCCGGATCAATTTCAAATAGATTGAGGTGGCTAGCAAATGGTCCGAGCTTACATGTCTTTTCTTACACTGGTTATGTTATTAACGGCTACACATTTTATACCAAAGAACAAGATGATCAGACCACTATGCAAAATAGTGGAGTCACTCTCGTAGCTGAAGCGATGCATGTCTCAAGTGCAAAAGACAAAAACCCAATATATGCAAATCTATCATATTTTGGGGTTATCGAGCGCATATGGGAGTTAGACTACACAATGTTTCGTGTTCCTATATTTGGTTGCAAGTGGGTCGATAATAATAATGGCGTTCGGATTGATGAGTCAGGATTCTTGCTTGTCGATTTTAATAGGGTGGGATACAAAGACGAGCCTTTTATTTTAGCGTCGCAAGCTCAACAAGTGTTTTATGTCACTGATCCTTCTAATGATAAATGGTCTGTTGTCCTATCGACCAATAAAATAAGTGATGATAACAATAATGATGAAGATGTTGGTAATGATCTTTTATTTGCAACATCACAACAACCACATGAAATTGATTCAACTGATGATGGTTTATATCTTAGAGATGATCATGATGAGGGAATTTGGATTAATCCATCGTTTCGTATTGTAAATGGACAAACAAATGTGAATGTCACCAGGAAAAGAAGAAGGGCATCTTAATGTATATGTTTAATTGTTTTATATAAGCTATGCATGTAATCTGAACTGTGTTATTGTAAATATGCATGTAATCTGAATTGAGTGTTTTATACTAAGTTCTGATTAATTTATTTTCTGAACTGAACTGAACTGAACTGTACAGAGAGATTCTCATTGTCATTTCTAATAATTCATGCATGTAATCTGAATTGAGTGTTTTATACTAAGTTCTGATTAATTTATTTTCTGAACTGAACTGAACTGAACTGTACAGAGAGATTCTCATTGTCATTTCTAATAATTCATGCATGTAATCTGAATTGAGTGTTTTATACTAAGTTCTGATTAATTTATTTTCTGAACTGAACTGATAAAAAGGTTTTTAATGTCATCCCAACCCAAATAAACCAAACACAAAAATAAAATAAAACAATAAAACAAAACACATGAGTTTGGTGAAGAGGAAGGGATTTTGGTGGTGACCAGTTACTACTATGTGGGTTTTGCATGTTGAGCTTGTTTAAAAAATAACATAACAAAACACAAAAACAATAATAGCGCTTATTTGGAAAAAGCGCTGTAAAAGAGCCTTCTAAAATTAACCTAAAAGATACATAATAACATAATAACACACGGAGGTCTTTTACAGCGCTTATTTGGAAAAAGCGCTGTAAACGATCATTTTAAAAATAAAATAATGAGTGTGTTATACCTTTTACAGCGCTTTCCACACAAAGCGCTGTAAACGACTCTTTTGAAAGTGAGTAAAAAAGACATTTTACAGCGCTTGTTTGCCAAAGCGCTGTCAAATGGCTTTAAAAATAATATTCATCAGACACCTAATTTCTTCAAACACCTTGTACGCATCATGGGATTCAAAAAACATCAGACACAAACCCATTTCTTCAAACACATTGTACGCATCATGGGAATCCAAAAAACATCAGACATTAACCCATTTCATCAAACACCTTGTACGCATCATGGGAATACCCAAAAACACATTGTTAACAAAAACATCAGACACAAACCCATTTTTCGCAACATGGCAATGATCCTGAATACCAAGTTTCGATTTAAGAAGGAAAGAGAATGTAAAGAGATAAAAAGGGTGTTGAGGTGGAGATTGAATTGTGAAAGAGTAAGCTTTGATGTTTGTGAAGAAGATGCATAAAAGGAGAAGAGTTTGGTGAAGATGAAGGGATTTTGGTGGTGACCAGTTACTACTATGTGGGTTTTGCATGTTGAGCCTTCTAAAATTAACCTAAAGAGACATTTTAGAGCGCTTATGTGGAAAAGCGCTGTAAAAGGCTTTAAAAAACATTAATATAACATAATAACACACGGAGGTCTTTTACAGCGCTTATTTGGAAAAAGCGCTGTAAAAGAGCCTTCTAAAATTAACCTAAAGAGACATTTTAGAGCGCTTATGTGGAAAAGCGCTGTAAAAGGCTTTAAAAAACATTAATATAACATAATAACACACGGAGGTCTTTTACAGCGCTTATTTGGAAAAAGCGCTGTAAAAGAGCCTCTTAAAATTAACATAAAGAGACATTTTAGAGCGCTTATGTGTAAGAAGCGCTGTAAAAGGCTTTAAAAAACATTAATATAACATAATAACACACGGAGGTCTTTTACAGCGCTTATTTGGAAAAAGCGCTGTAAAAGAGCCTCTTAAAATTAACATAAAGAGACATTTTAGAGCGCTTATGTGTAAAAAGCGCTGTAAAAGGCTTTAAAAAACATTCAAATAACATAATAACACACGGAGGTCTTTTACAGCGCTTATTTGACAAAAGCGCTGTAAAAGGCGTAAAAGGCATTCAAATAACATAATAACACACGGAGGTCTTTTACAGCGCTTATTTGTCAAAAGCGCTGTAAAAGAGCCTTTTAAGAATTTAACTAAAGAAGCCTTTTAGAGCGCTTTACAAAAAAAGCGCTGTAAAAAGGCTTATAAAAAGCGCTGTAAAAGTGTTACGTATATATAACAGTTACCTCTTCAGTTTCCTCTTCATTACGTAACCTTCATCTCAACCTTCATTTCTTCTCTTCTTTTGCAAACCCTATCATCCCGTCCTTTACGAACCTTATTTCCACGATCATCTCCTTCATTTCGAACCTTATTTCCATCCAAGATCATCTCTCCCATTTCACACAATATATTTTCATTGAAATACGTAACCCTCATTACGTATTTCTTCAAACCGTATTTCTGTGAACCATATTTCTGTGAACTTTCTGCAAACCCTCTTTTCTTTGCATTTCGTCTTTCTTCGAACCATCATTATTCAGGTATTGATGTTATTAAATTTTTGTAATCATTAGAATGCATGTTGAGCTTTTTTAAGATATACTGATACATGTTGAGTTTGTTTATAATAATGCATGATCCATGTTGAGCTTGTTGATGTTATACTAAAGTGCATGTTGAACTTGTTGTAGTTAAATGGATACAAACAAAGATTTAGAAGTTCAAAATGAAGAAGTTGGCACCTCTAAGACTTACGAAAAAGAAGTTAAACGTGGTGCAACTATCATGCAAAAGGTGATTAAAGCACGGAGTAGTGGTATTAAATTTGAGGTATACTATACTTTGTTTGCTGTGTGATTTTTATCTTTTTTTAGGGTTTAGGGCATGTACTTACTATATGAGTTTATTAGGTTGGCTGGAACGAGAGTGGTCAGCCAGTTGACCCCAACAGCTCCATGTTTGTAAGCTACATTGGGGCTGTTGTTCGTCAAAATGTCCCAATAACAATAGACAACTGGAGAGATAAGGCGTTGAAGGATGCCAAAGATATCATCTGGAATGACATTCAAGTAAATATTTTGATCTACTCTTTTGTCATTTATAATTTTTTTTCTGTAAAATACATTACTTATAATTGTTTTCATTGCAGACCACTTTTGTTCTTGATGAGGAACGAAAGTCATATGTTTTGAGAGTTGCTGGGAAAATCCATCGTGGATTTAGATCCCATCTCTCAAATTTCTATCTAAAAGATAGAGAAGGAAACACAAATGCTGAACCTCCAAAGATATATCAACATTATATATCAAAGGATGAATGGAGTGCATTTGTTTCCAAACGTTCTGACCCGGCGTTTGTCGTAAGTGATTAATTTATTAGCATTTGTGTTTTATTATTCATATTCGTAGCGTATTTTAAATTTTTACACAATTGCTATTTTTTTTTTATATAGAATATTAGTAAGGCAAATCGCGAACGGGCAAGCAACCCAAAACACCCATACAAGAAATCACGTATGGGATATGCACGCCTTGAACAACAAATTGTAAGTAATTAAACATCACTTTTATATAATGAAGTAATTTGTATTATAAACTATAGTGTGTAACTAATTTGTATTATTTTGTTTATGATTTTAACGAATAGAGAAAAGACACCCAAGCCGATCAACCCTTGGGTCGTCATATATTGTGGAAGGAAGCGCGTGTTAATAAAGAAGGAGTGGTTGATAATGAAAATGTCAAGAAAGTTGTAGAACTTTGTGTAAGTATATTATCACTTTAATATTTTTTAATATTGTATTTTAAAAATGCTATTGAACTTATCTTTTTAATGTTACATGTATTTTAGGAAACTATTGAACAAAGTTCTGAAACTCAAGAGGGCAACAAGGATACGTGCAGGGACATTCTTGGGAAAGTGTTTAATGTCCCTGAGTATTCCGGTCGAGTGAGGGGGAAAGGATTTGGCGTAACTCCCAAAAGCTTTTTTCCTCAAGAGAAGCGCCAAAAACCTTCCAACGAGGAAGTATTAGAGAAGCTCAGAATCCTATCGGAGCAAGTGGCACTCTTGGTGAATACGAATAAAGACAAGCAACTTCCGGTTCAGCTCCAACCTGAAATACAAATGGAGAGTGAAACCGGGAGTTGCAACGTCGGTTTGAAGAGTATTCCCGAGGTAATTAATTACTTACTACTTACTTGCTTATGTAATTACTTATGTATTAAACAAACTTATATATTAACTGTACTTATGTTTTAACTATTGATGTAGGGTGTCACTACATGTGTCCTATACTTGTCCTCGCCTACTCAACGGAAGGTGGGAAAAGGAATATTGTACAATACTTCGGGAGAAGTATTGCACAATATTCCGATCCCCGCGGGCCATGTCAAAGTATCGCCTACGGTTGCTTTCGAACCAACTGCACCGTTGCCCATACCGGACAACGATGGAGATATGAAGTTCTTAAGCGACGCTATTGGCAGTTACGTGGCATGGCCCACACACCTTGTTGCCCTCGAAAAAAAGATTCCCAAGGACAAATCAGTTACATCTCCCGAAAAGGTTTGTCACATTTATTGCCTAAGGTTTTTTATTTTTTCAGATTCAATAAACTAACATTTTACCTCATTTTTGTAGGTCCAAATAAATAAACCACCCCTACAGCCAAAAAAAGGCAGCAAACCTCAAAAATTGGAGGTTAATAGGGCTGCCAAACTACAAAGGCTGGAGGGTAATAAAGCTGCCAAACTTGCAGCAACAAAAAATCTGGATCGGGGAAAATCGGTCGCTGCTGCTGCTGCTCCTAATAAAAGTCAGCCACGCCTTGGTAAATACGGGGCGTGTCTTGACATCCAAATAAAAAGGAACATGGGCAGCAGCAACGATTCGCCCATCGTACACATGAATAAAGACATTTTTGGAGATGAGTATATTGAATACCTCGAAAAGGAGCACATGTACGAACTTCTCGAACATAAGGAGCTGAGTGCTACTGTAATCAGCTTGTACATAAGGTAAAAAATACTTTTAATTGCATTTATTTGTAATTAATTAAATGTATTGGTAATTAATCTAGTTTAAAATTTTCATTGAAGGTTTTTGTACGAGAAGGTCGTGTGCACGAGGAATCTGTCAAATAAATACTCATTCTTGTCTGCACATAAGATGTCGATGTGGAAACTCGATCTAGAGAATGTAAAAAACTACATTGTAGATATGTTTTTAGGAAATAAAGAAAGTGATAAATTGTTCTTGGCACCATATAATTCAGGGTACGTAATTTTATCTTTTTTAATTGATGAGAATTTAATTTATTAGTTGTCTATAAACAAAATTGCTTAACCAATTTTTTGTTGTTGTAGGGCACATTGGGTGCTATTTGCAATCAATGCGGTCTCTGAAGTTATATACTATTTGGATCCCGTGCACGACAATTACAGCAATCACCCCGAAATAAAGACTATGCTCGACACGTAAGTAATATTCATTTATTTCTTACATATATATATATATATATATATATATATATATATATATATAATATATATATATATATATATATTCATGCTCTAATAATCACATTTATTCATTCGATAGTGCCTTAAAAGTTTATCGAGCTCAAAGAGGTGCTAAAGTGTCGAAGCAGAAGTCTAATAACATTACATGGATCTCAATAAAGTGCCCTCGTCAAACAAATAACATCGACTGTGGGTACTACATATTGAGATTCATGAAGGAGATTGTTGAGAAGAATAAAACTATTATCCCAGAAACGGTACGGTATTTGCATTATATGATTTTCATATATAAATTATCTATATATTTGATACTAACTTAATATAATATGTTCAATTTTTATATTGCAGTACTTTGACAATTCCAGTCCATCATATTCTGAGGAAGATCTGATCGAAATAAAGGAAGACTGGTGTCAGTATGTGCTTGACTTGCAAATTATTTGATTTTCTGGGAAATAGCTTGCTGCTGGGCAAGGGATCTGAATATTATATGGTAGCTAGTGCATATAATGTATATTCTGTTAGTTATTATATGTAAATGATCATAGGACACAATATATGAACATGCATATGGATCTGAATATAGTTTAGGTTGTAAATTAGGTTATATATATATACGTATTTGAATGTAGTTAATTAGGTTGTATATATGTATCTGAATGTAGTTACTTAGGTTGTAAATTACAGAGTTACAGAGTTACATATATGTTAATAAAGTTACAGGGTTCTGATTTCTGTTCCACTGATTGTGTGAACTACTTATGGTATTTGAATATGTTTTGTTGTTGTGTGCACTGATTGTGAAGTGATTTTGGATCAAAATAATTTTGGATACAAAGATAAAAAGACAGCGCTTTTTAAAAAAAATGCCATAAAAAGCTAAAAAGCGCTTTTCATTTCAAATAATTAATTTACAGCGTTTAAAAAAAAAACAGACATTTTAGAGCGCTTTTTTTAAAAAGCGCTGTAAAATGTTGTTCTAAAGCGCTTTAATGGTGCACATTTTACAGCGCTTTCGTGACAAAGCGCTATAAAATGTACAACAAAAGCGCTGTAAAATGTAGACCCATAATATGAAATTATGGGTGGGCATATTACAGCGCTTTTTTGAGAAAGCGCTGTAAAATGCATACCCATATATGAAGTTATGGTTGGGCATTTTACAGCGCTTATTTGAGAAAGCGCTGTAAAATGCAGACCATAATATGAAATTATGGGTGTGCATTTTACAGCGCTTGTGTTAAAAAGCGCTCTAAAAGAAGACCCATAACTCATATAATGGGGTGCATATTACAGCGCTTTTTTGTGAAGAAGCGTTGTAAAACGTGCATAACAAGTGCGCGTTGTATTTACATGTTTTATAGCGCTTTTTTAAAAGCGCTGTTGTATCATTTACATCGCTCGATTCCACAGCGCTTATTTTTTTGAAAAAGCGCTGTAAATGGCTTAAAAAAAGCGCTGTAAAATGCGTTTTTTCGCGTAGTGTAATGGGACAAGAATAAGCCTAGGGAGGACGCAAATGACCTAAATGTTCATCCAATGACGCAAATGAACTTATTGCATGCACAAGATTGGTTAAAAACCTTAATTGGACAAAATTAAGTGTATGGAGGACGAAAATGACCTAAATGTTCATCCAATGACACAAACACACCTATTGGATGCACAAAATTGGTTAAAAACCCTAATTGGACTAGTATAAACCTTGGGAGGACATAAATGACATAAATGTTAATCCAATGACACAAATGAACTTATTGCCTGCACAAGATTGGTTAAAAACCCTAATTGGACAAAAATAAGCCTAGGGAGGACAAAAATGACCTAAATATTCATCTGATGACACAAATGAACTTATTGCATGCATAAGATTGATTAAAAACCCTAATTGGACAAGAATAAGTCTAGGGAGGATGAAAATGACCTAAATGTGCATCCAATGATACAAACACACCTATTGGATGCACAAGATTGGTTAAAAACCCTAATTGGACAAGAATAAGCCTAGGTAGGACGAAAATGACCTAAATATTCATCTGATGACACAAATGAACTTATTGCATGCATAAGATTGATTAAAAACCCTAATTGGACAAGAATAAGCCTAGGTAGGACGAAAATGACCTAAATATTCATCTGATGACACAAATGAACTTATTGCATGCATAAGATTGATTAAAAACCCTAATTGGACAAGAATAAGCCTAGGTAGGACGAAAATGACCTAAATATTCATCTGATGACACAAATGAACTTATTGCATGCACAAGATTGGTTAAAAACCTTAATTGGACAAGAATAAGCATAGGGAGGACAAAAAGGACCTAAATGTTAATCGAATGACACAAATGAACTTATTATATGCACAAGATTGGTTAAAAACCTTAATTGGAAAAGAATAAGCCTATGGAGGACGAAAATGACCTAAATGTTCATCCAATGACACAAATGAACTTATTGCATTCACAAGATTGGTTAAAACCCTAATTGGACAAGAATAAGCCTAGGGAGGACGAAATTGATCTAAATGTTCATCCAATGACACAAATGAACTTATTGCATGCACAAGATTGGTTAAAAACCTTAATTGGACAAGAATAAGTCTAGGGAGGACGAAAATGACTTAAATGTTCATCCAATGACACAAACACCCCTATTGGATGCACAAGATTGGTTAAAAACCCTAATTGGACAGGAATAAGCCTAGGGAGGACGAAAATAACCTAAACGTTCATCCAATGACACAAATGAACTTATTGCATGCACAAGATTGGTTAAAAACCTTAATTGGACAAGAATAAGTCTAGGGAGGACGAAAATGACTTAAATGTTCATCCAATGACACAAACACCCCTATTGGATGCACAAGATTGGTTAAAAACCCTAATTGGACAGGAATAAGCCTAGGGAGGACGAAAATAACCTAAACGTTCATCCAATGACACAAATGAACTTATTGCATGCACAAGATTGGTTAAAAACCTTAATTGGACAAGAATAAGTCTAGGGAGGACGAAAATGACTTAAATGTTCATCCAATGACACAAACACCCCTATTGGATGCACAAGATTGGTTAAAAACCCTAATTGGACAGGAATAAGCCTAGGGAGGACGAAAATAACCTAAACGTTCATCCAATGACACAAATGAACTTATTGCATGCACAAGATTGGTTAAAAACCTTAATTGGACAAGAATAAGTCTAGGGAGGACGAAAATGACTTAAATGTTCATCCAATGACACAAACACCCCTATTGGATGCACAAGATTGGTTAAAAACCCTAATTGGACAGGAATAAGCCTAGGGAGGACGAAAATAACCTAAACGTTCATCCAATGACACAAATGAACTTATTGCATGCACAAGATTGGTTAAAAACCTTAATTGGACAAGAATAAGTCTAGGGAGGACGAAAATGACTTAAATGTTCATCCAATGACACAAACACCCCTATTGGATGCACAAGATTGGTTAAAAACCCTAATTGGACAGGAATAAGCCTAGGGAGGACGAAAATAACCTAAACGTTCATCCAATGACACAAATGAACTTATTGCATGCACAAGATTGGTTAAAAACCTTAATTGGACAAGAATAAGTCTAGGGAGGACGAAAATGACTTAAATGTTCATCCAATGACACAAACACCCCTATTGGATGCACAAGATTGGTTAAAAACCCTAATTGGACAGGAATAAGCCTAGGGAGGACGAAAATAACCTAAACGTTCATCCAATGACACAAATGAACTTATTGCATGCACAAGATTGGTTAAAAACCTAACTGGACAAGAATAAGCCTAGGGGGGACGAAAATGACCTAAATGTTAATCCAATGACACAAATGAACTTATTGGATGTAGAAGATTGGTTAAAAACCCTAATTGGACAAGAATAAGCCTAGGGAGGACGAAAATGACCTAAATATTCATCCAATGACACAAATGAACTTATTGCATTCACAAGATTGGTTAAAACCCTAATTGGACAAGAATAAGCCTAGGGAGGATTAAAATGACCGAAATGTTCATCCAATGACAGAAATGAACTTATTGGATGCATAAGATTGGTTAAAAACCCTAATTGGACAGGAATAAGCCTAGGGAGGACGAAAATGACCTAAATGTTCACCTAATGACATAAATTAACTTATTGCATGCACAAGATTGGTTAAAAACCCTTATTGGACAAAAATAAGTCTAGGCAGGACGAAAATGACCTAAACGTTCATCCAATGACACAAATGAACTTATTGCACGCACAAGATTGGTTAAAAAACCTAACTGGACAAGAATAAGCCTAGGGAGAAGGAAAATGACCTAAATGTTCATCCAATGACACAAATGAACTTATTGGATGTAGAGGATTGGTTAAAAACCCTAATTGGACAGGAATAAGCCTTAGGAGGACGAAAATGACGTAAATGTTCATCCAATGACACAAACACACGTATTGGATGCACAAGATTGGTTAAAAACCTTAATTGGACAAAATAAAGTCTATGGAGGATGAAAATGACCTAAATGTTCATCCAATGACACAAATGAACTTACTATATGCACAAGATTGGTTAGAAACCCTAATTGGACAAGAATAAGCCTAGGGAGGGCGAAAGTGACCTAAATGTTCATCCAATGACACAAATGAACTCATTGCATGCAGAAGATTGGTTAAAAACCTTAATGGGACAAGAATAAGCCTAGGGAGGACGAAAATGACCTAAATGTTAATCCAATGACACAAATGAACTTATTATATGCACAAGATTGGTTAAAAACCGTAATTGAAAAAGAATAAGCCTAGGGAGGACGAAAATGACCAAAATGTTCATCCAATGACACAAATGAACTTATTGCATGCACAAGATTGGTTAAAAACTCTAATTGGACAAGAATAAGCCTAGGGAGGACGAAAATGACCAAAATGTTCATCCAATGACACAAATGAACTTATTGCATGCACAAGATTGGTTAAAAACTCTAATTGGACAAGAATAAGCCTAGGGAGGACGAAAATGACCTAAATGTTAATCCAATGACACAAATGAACTTATTGCATGCACAAGATTCGTTACAAACCCTAATTGGACAAGAATAAGCCTAGGGAGGATTAAAATGACTTAAATGTTCATCCAATGACACAAATGAACTTATTGCAAGAACAAGATTTTTTAAAAACCCTAATTGGATAAGAATAAGCCTAGGGAGGACGAAAATGACCTAAATGTTCATCCAATGGCACAAATGAACTTATTGCATGCACAAGATTGGTTAAAAACCCTAATTGGACTAGAATAAGTCTAGGGAGGGTGAAAATGACCTAAATGTGCATCCAATGACACAAACACACATATTGGATGCACAAGATTGGATAAAAACCCTAATTGAACAAGAATAAGCTTAGGGAGGACGAAAATGACCTAAATATTAATCCAATGCCGAAATGAACTTATTGCATGCACAAGATTGGTTAAAAACCCTAATTGGACAAGAATAAACCTAGGGAGGTCGAAAATGACCTAAATGTTCATCCAATGACACAAATGAACTTATTATATGCACAAGATTGGTTAAAAACCCTAATTGGACAAGAATAAGCCTAGGGAGGACGAAAATAACATAAATGTTTATCCAATGACACCAATGAACTTATTGCATGCACAAGATTTGTTAAAAACCTTAATTGGACAAAATTAAGTCTATGGAGGACAAAAATGACCTAAATGTTCATCCAATGACATAAACACATCTATTGGATGCACAAGATTGGTTAAAAATCCTAATTGGACTAGAATAAATCTAGGGAGGCCGAAAATTACCTAAATGTTAATCCAATGACACAAATGAACTTATTGGATGCACAAGATTGGTTA
>NW_027339899.1:10012-23932 GCF_000331145.2 Cicer arietinum | reverse complement strand
CTTTCTTTTTCCTACTTTCAATTTCTGATTCATCCAGTCGTTGTAATTCCATTTCATGTTCCCTTAACTTTCCAAATAGTGTTGCTGTCGTCATCTTTGCAAGATCTCTAGACTCAGCTATGGCTGTTATCTTTGGCTGCCATTCTCTGGTTAAACATCTCATAATCTTTCCAATCTGCTGTTCATTATCCACATCTTTTCCTAGTGCATGCAGGTTGTTGACTATGTGTGTGAATCTGGTTTGCAAATCGCTGATTGACTCTTCTTTCTTCATGCTAAATAATTCATATTCGTGCATGAGCGTATTCACACGAGCTCTCTTAACATCAGTAGTACCTTCGTGAGTTTCTTGGAGGATGTCCCACATCTCTTTTGCTGACTTGCAATTGGACACTCTAAAGAACTCTTCTGCACATAGGGCGGACGTGATGATGTTCTTAGCCTTCGCATTGAAACCAACCTTCTTCTTGTCATCATCTGACCAGTCGGCTCTAGGCTTGATAATCATTGAGTTGTCAGTTCCTGCAATCTTGGGAATGTACGGACCGTTTTCAACAGCATCAAGGATATCTATGCCACTTGCTTCCAGAAATATGAGCATTCGTTGCTTCCAGTACATGTAGGCTGTACCGTTGAAAGCTGGTGGTCGAGCTAACGAAGCGCCTTCTCCCAGAACGTCAGTTGAGGCCATCTTCTTATAAGTTTTACCTCTCAAGAAGTTGGCTCTGATACCAATTGTTGGTATCAGTGACCTCGCAATAAAGAAAATATATCAGTTTTCGTTACCAAATTAATCTGTATCAAGCGCACAGCGGAAATTAAATTTTGAGGCATGCAAAGTTAGCAATATAGAAAATTAAAGAGAGAGAGTTAGAGAAGAAGACACAGAGATTTATCCTGGTTCGGTTGTTCCACAACAACCTACGTCCAGTCCTGAAAATCCAATCGGATTTCAGATTTTCTTCTCCTTCAATAGAAAGAATCAATTACAAAGATTTTCCAGTTTCCTCCCTGAAACCTATCAATCTCTAATTATATCTTTCCTATTGAATACCCTCTGATCCTTGAAGACACTCAGCAGCCTATCACAGAATCAAAGTGCGACTCTTTCTTGTTGAATCCTCTCAACCAAGAAAGTAGCCACCAGTTTCGAGCTGGCTTTTCTTGCGTTCTATTTCGTTCAAAGTTTGATTACAGAAAGAATAAAGATTGTAAAACAAAAGGGTCTTCAATCTTTATGAATGTTGCTCTTCACAAATCTGGATCTTCATGGATTGTTCTTGAGCACATTATCATTTCTCTTAGATTGTCAACAAACTGTATTGAGATCTGTAATCACAATTATGAAGTTGTTAGTTTGTTGTTATGAACAGCTAAGAGCGTTGTGAGAAATTATGAAAGTTATGAAAATGTTGTGTTAAAGTTCTAAGAAGTTGTTAGAATAAAGATTGAAAGACATCTTATATAGTTTCTGAAAAACCACTTACGAAATCGATTTCCCAATCGATTTTGTAAAGTTATAAAATGAGCTAAATCGATTTGCCAATCGATTATCGCGATCTTGGTTTTCTTTAATCTTGAAACTATACAAGCTAATCGATTTACCAATCGATTCTTTAAAACAACACTTTTCATCAGAACATGTCCAGACCTGTATAAATCGATTGCCTAATCGATTTCTGGGAATCTGTTTTGATAAAACTATTTTCAATCGATTACTCAATCGATTTGCCAAACTTCTGAGTTCACTGTGTTTTCAACAAGTTTATTTCAATCGATTTGCCAATCGATTGTTTTCAAAACAGTGGCTCAGGTTTTTGATGTCAATCGATTTGTCAATCGATGTGATTCAAAAAATAGTGACTCAGTTTTAATATCAATCGATTTGCCAATCGATTATTTTCAAAACAGTGGCTCAGCTACTTGTTATCAATCGACTTGTCAATCGATGTGATTCAAAATAGTGATTCAGTTTTTAATATCAATCGATTTGCCAATCGATTGGTTTCAAAACAGAGACTCAGCTATTTGACATCAATCGACTTGTCAATCGATTTGGTGGCATGTTCCTGAAAAGTTTTTACCTGGTGTTTAGTTCAATCGATTTGCCAATCGATTGCAACCAAACTTTATCAAAATTGAAAGTGTTAACAATTGATTGTCCAATCGATTGTATTTGTCACAGGTGAGGTCATTTTTCAAATGATACTTTGTCAATCGATTTGCCAATCGATTCCCTCAGCACTGGAGTGCCACTGTGACTCATTCAATCGATTTACCAATCGATGTGTTACCATCAGGTTTGATTTGTGAAATGTTCAATCGATTTACCAATCGATTTTCTCCAAATCAGAGGCTACTGACTTGTGCATTTTTCATTTTTAATTGATCTAATCGATTGCCTAATCGATTGCATTTCACAAACACTTAAGATTTCCTTACACCCTTGTTATGAAATCGATTTCCCAATCGATTTACATATTCAGAATTCAACTTTTGTTGATTTCTTGTGTTCCAAGCAATTTGATCCAAGTGTGTAGGGTTTGATTATGGTTCCTGAAATCTTGCTCAATTCAAATATTAGATTTATCATGCATTGTATGAACATTGTTGAATTATTAATTATGTCAAAATTAGGAATCAAAGGATCAAAATCCAACAATCTCCCCCTTTTTGGCATAATTGACAATTCAACCAAATTGTAACTTGAGCAGTTTCAGATTAACATTTAATTGCATTATAAAATTATTGTTGAATGATCAGATCAGAGCAGAGCATGTAGAACATGTATCAGAACATATCAGATCATATTAATACAACATACATTAATTAACAATTTTTAGAGCATGTATTGACAATATCAGAAAAAAAATCAAAACAATATATAAGCATAAGCAGTTCATCAAGTTATAATTGTTCTCCCCCTTTGTCATTTAAGACAAAAAGGCAGAAAAACTAATTTCTCCCCCTATGTTATAGAACATAAGCATTGGGTTTGAAACTATTTAACTTGTGTAAAAAAAAACTGTCAACACAATCAAAGCAAGTTATGAACATATCACATGAATGCATAGATAAGGAATAAACTGTCATATTCATTAATTAAAATCACTGGAATACAGCAAGACATGGCAAAAACAGCAAGAATCCTAAGAACCTATTCTCCTAAGCTAGGCTGGGGCTCACTATCATCTAAGGAAGGGGCTGAGACCGCTGTATTACCCTCAGCAGGTGTCTCCTCTTCGTGAGTCTCAGTGTTAACTAAGGGATCTAGGTTAGGTTCCTCAGCTGCTTGACGACCGATGTCTGCAACATCTTCAAATGAGAGCTTGATGCCGAGGTGTGTCTGAATCTCATCCACAGTTTGAACAACTGCAGTCAAGGAGGCTTGCATAGTCCTTAGACGTGCTTCCACTCTGGACTGAAATTCCAACACTTGAGCATTATGGGCCATCTGAGCTTCAATGAATTCCAAGATTTTATCAACAAAAACAGGAGGAGCAGAGACAGTTTCTGGTTGAGAAGGAGGTGGAGGTGGAGGCTGTGCCGGTTCAGCTGCAGGCTGTGATCTCATCCAAATACCTTGCACCCTTTTCAATTGCATCTGATTCACAATTGATTCTCCATAAACCAGGGTGGTCTTGACAGATTCCTCATTTACCAAAGACACCTTAAAGCGTTTGAGAATCTTGGTGATCAGTTGCGGATACGGTAGCATGAGTTTTGTCTGCGAAGCTTCCAACATATGCCTGAGCACTATCCATGTCCAGCTCATCCTTAGTTCCTTTGATAATCCCCACAGCAGTAGTATGTCCAACTTTTGAACTACTGCGTGGTTTCCGGATCTGGGCACTAACATGCGTGTCAAAGCATACATCAACATACGATGCTGGACCTTCATTTGACCAATGGGTAGTGAAACCGATTCAACAAACCCATCAACCATCAGGTCTTTGACTGCTGTGTGTCTATCCATTGTCTCTTCCCATCCTTGATCAGCAGTATCAGCTTCAGAACTTCCATCAATGGATTTGCCATAGAAAGGCAATCCGGATAATGTAGAGAAGTCATCAAAAGTCATAGTAATCTTCTTGCCTTTGACCTGAGTAATGAAGCCGTCTTCTGTTAACTTGAAGGACGAGTAGAACTCTCTGATTAGCTTAGGATAACAATCAAGCGTAGATGAAAGAAAGTTTTGAAGACCATGGAATCGAAGATGATTCTGAAAAGTGAACTCTACACTGTCAAAATAGGGAAAATCCATTGTCCTAGCTTCATGGATTTTTCTCTTTATAAAATCAGGTGAGATGAATGATTGAGGTTCCTTTTCTTTTGTTGGTGCAGGGACCTTTTTAGCAGGCGGTGAAGAAACGGTTTTCTTCTTTGCAGGGGGTGAAGGAATGACTTGCTTCTTTTTCTTTTGAGCAACCTCTTTCATTGCATCAGCCAACAATTTTTCAGTAGGAGGTTCCTTTCTTTTCTTGGTCTTATCTGGAATAGGAGCAGGAGCTTTTCCTTTGTCCTTTGCAAGAATTTTGTGTGTGGGAATTGGAACTCTTTTGGTTAGTGTTTGAGGTGGTGAGGGAGTTTCACTAGTGGAGGATGAAGATGGTGAGGGAGTGTGTGCCTGAGTTTGCTTTACACGAGCCATGATCACAAAATAATTGATTGAATGTAGGTAGATAGAGTGAATAAACTGAAGAATATGCAGATCAATAACGCAGATCGAGTGAAAAACCGAAGCTTTCTGGAAAATCTGGAAAACTGGGATGAAGAAATCGATTTTGTCCTTTCCTTTTTATACTTTAACCCTTGTAAATCGATTGCCTAATCGATTGAGTTACCCCGTTACACCGAATCCTCAATCGATTGTGTAATTATGATGTCCAACGGCTAGTAAAAAAGTTCGCAACGGTCATATTTCTAATCGATTCCCAAATCGATTGTCCGTTTTACTAAATCGATTTCCAAATCGATTGTTCCAAATGTTAAAAAACTGAACACTGAATCAATCGATTTCCAAATCGATGCTCGGGATTTTTACACAATGTTTTCCAAAAATCTGAACTCTGGGCTAACCAAATCGATTTTCAAATCGATTTTATAAACACTTTTCATCAAATAATCGATTTCCAACTCGATTAAACTGGAGAACTTCACTGATAAATACCAAAATCACAGAAAACTTATATCTCACTAGGATCAATGATCCCCAGTTTCATCCTTATGTTCAAAAAACTTTCCTTTGGTAATGCTTTCGTGAAGATATCTGCTAGTTGTTCTGTTGTATTCACATATTCAAGTTTGATGACTCCATTCTGAAAATGATCTCTTATGAAGTGATGCCTTACCTCAATATGTTTTGTCCTTGAATGCATTACTGGGTTCTTTGTTATGCTGATGGCACTGGTGTTGTCACACATGATCGGCACTGTTCCCAAATCAACACCAAAGTCCATTAGGTGCTGTTTCATCCACAAGATTTGAGCACAACAGCTCCCAGCTGCTATGTATTCGGCTTCTGCAGTAGACAAAGCAATATTTGTTTGCTTTTTACTAAACCAGGACACTAGTGAATTTCCAAGTAGATGACATGTACCTGAAGTGCTTTTTCTGTCAAGTTTACAACCAGCAAAATCTGAGTCTGAATACCCAACCAAAGTACATGTTGAACCTTTTGGATACCACAAACCAAGATTCTTAGTACCTACTAAGTATCTGAAAATTCTCTTTACTGCAGTGAGGTGAGATTCCTTCGGATTCGATTGATACCGTGCACACATGCAAACGCTGAACATAATATCGGGTCGGCTTGCTGTAAGATAGAGCAGAGATCCAATCATACCACGAAATCTGGTTACATCTACAGGCTTACCTAACTCATCTCGGTCTAAGAAATTTCCTTGACTCATGGGTGTATCAATGGACTTAAGCTTATCAAAGTTAAATTTCTTTAACAAATCAGAACAATATTTGGATTGACTAATGAAAATGCCTTGCTTGGTTTGGTTAATTTGAAATCCCAAGAAATATGATAGTTCACCCATCATTGACATTTCAAATTTACCTTTCATCAAGTTTTCAAATTCTTTGCAAAGCTTGTCATTTGTTGATCCAAATATAATGTCATCAACATAAATTTGGACCAGCAAGATGTCATTTTCAATAGTTTTTGTAAAGAGTGTCTTATCAACATTTCCTCTAGAAAAATTTTGTTGAATGAGGAAAGTGCTGAGTTTCTCATACCAAGCTCTTGGAGCTTGTTTCAACCCATAGAGGGCCTTTGAGAGTTTATACACATGGTTAGGAAAATCTGGATTTTCAAAACCTGGTGTTTGGCTCACAAAAACTTCCTCTTGTAGGTCTCCATTAAGAAATGCACTCTTCACATCCATTTGATATAGATTGAAGTCCATGATACATGCATAGGCCAACAAAATCCTTATTGCCTCTAGTCTAGCTACAGGGGCATAGGTCTCATCAAAGTCTATTCCCTCCTCTTGACTATAACCCTTTGCAACTAATCTGGCCTTATTCCTAGTGATCACACCATTCTCATCTAACTTATTTCTGAACACCCACCTAGTTCCTATAACATGCTTACCCTCTGGCCTAGGTACCAAGTTCCACACTTTGTTCCTCTCAAACTGGTTTAACTCCTCTTGCATAGCAAGTATCCACTCACTATCTAAAAGGGCTTCCTTAATGTTCTTAGGTTCAATCTGAGACACAAAGGCTGTGAGGTTACAGAACTCTCTAAGGTTTCCTCTAGTTGACACACCTCTAGAGATGTCACCTATGATGTTGTCTAAGGGGTGGTTTCTATTGAATCTCCATTCCTTAGGTAACTCACTGGTTTCTATAGGTTCTATAGGGTCTGCACTAGTTGGAGGATCAGCTATAGGTTGTTCTAGGGGTTCAGATTCTACAACATCATCCAAAATATCATTAACCTTAGAAGGAGTTTTGTTCAAGTTTTCTGTAAAAGATTCATCAAACTTTACATGAACTGACTCTTCTATGGTTTTTGTTCTTTTGTTGTAGATTCTATAGGCTTTACTAGTTTGGGAGTATCCTAGAAAGATTCCTTCATCTGCCTTAGGGTCAAACTTTCCTAGGTGTTCCTTGCCATTGTTCAAAACAAAGCACTTACAACCAAAAATCCTAAAGTAAGACAGGTTTGGTTTTCTACCCTTGTAAAGCTCATAGGGTGTTTTCTTAAGAAGGGGTCTAATCAGTACTCTATTCACAATATGAGTGGCTGTACTAATTGCATCTGCCCAAAAGTACTTAGGTAGGTTGGAGTCCTTAAGCATGGTCCTAGCTAACTCTTCTAGGGATCTATTTTTCCTCTCCACTACCCCATTCTGCTGTGGTGTCCTAGGGGCTGAATACATGTGGTTGATTCCATTTGATTCACAATAATTTTGAAAAAGATCATTTTGGAATTCACCTCCATGATCACTTTTTATTGAAACAATTTTCAAATCATTCTCATTTTGTACTAAAGCAGCAAACTTTTTGAAAACAGAGAATGTATCACTTTTATGAGCTAAAAAGTAAGTCCATGTGAATCTAGAATAATCATCAACCAGCACATATCCATACAGGTTTCCACCTAAACTCTTAACTTGGGCAGGTCCGAAAAGGTCCATGTGAACTAGTTGTAAAACTCTATTTGTTCTAACCAAATCTATAGAGGGAAACGGAGTCTTAACCAGTTTACTCTTCTCACATGAATCACACAACCTATCCTTAGAAAACTTCCTATTGGGGAGTCCTATTACTAGCTGTTTGCTAACAAGCTTATTCAAGTGATTAATATGAATATGAGCAATGCGTTTATGCCACAACCATGTTTCATCTTGATTTGATAACAAGCAACATACAGCACTTGGTACAGAATTGAAATCCAACATATAGATGTTGTTAATTCTGTCACCAATCAGCTTTATGTTTTTGTCATCTTTATGCTCAATAATGCAAGATTGTGATGAAAAACTTACTTGAAAACCTTTGTCACATAGCTGACTTATGCTTAGCAAGTTATGCTTGAGTCCTTCAACATATAATACATTCTTAATCACTGTTGTTGACTCATTGCCTATATCACCAATTCCAATAATTTTTCCTCTATTGTTGTCTCCATATTTGACAAAACCTCCTTCCTTTAATGTCAAGGACAGAAATTTGGATTTGTCCCCTGTCATGTGCTTCGAACATCCGCTATCCAAATACCATGAGTGCTTAGTGGATGTCAAGCACACCTGCAAAACAAAATCAGAATTTTGTTTTAGGTCCCCAATCTAAATTGGGTCCTGTTTGGTTAGTGTCAAACACAGATTTCTTTGCTTTCCAAATTTGCTTCCATCCCTTATTGGCTAATTTTTTAAACTTGCAATTTGACACAAAATGTCCATTTCTGCAACAGAAATGACACTTGCCATTAAAGGATGAATGGTGATTTGGCTTAGTAAAGATATCATACATATTCTTAGCAATGGCAGATTTCTGACCATGTTTGACACTTCTGGTTTGCATATAACCAATACCATATCTATTTTTATTCCTTTTAACATGCATGTTTGGTGTATATCCTAAACCAGATTTTTCATGAACATGTCTTTGATTGCTAAGTATGACATTCAGTTTATCTTTACTATTAGCAAACTTTAACAAATCAGATTTTAATGATGCAACCGTATGTTCAAGTTCAATGCACTTTGCAGATTTTTCTTGTGAATCCTTTTTCAGTTGTTCACATAAATTTTCAATTTCTTTATGCTCAACATTCACTTGTTCAAGCATTTTCTTTGTGCTTAACAACTGTTTTATGGAGTTCACATAATCATCATGCAATTCATTGAAAGCTTCTTGAAGTTCATCATATGTTGGATTAAATTGTGAACTAACCTCTTTTTCCGATTCTGAATCTGAATTTGCCATGAGACACATATTGGCTTCTTCTTCATCCGAAGAGGCAGAGGATTCATCATTATCGTTCCAAGCAATATACGCCTTCTTTGTTTTGGTGACTGGTTCTTTGCCTTTTGATTTTGCAGCTTTATTTTTGTTCTGCAATTTGTAGCATTCTGACTTTATGTGACCAGTCTTCCCACATTCATAACATGTAATTTGCTTGTTGTCGCTAGTCTTGGAGCTGGATGGTTTTCTGAATTTGTTATCTTTCTTCTTCAGAAATTTCTTAAATTTCTTGACAAGCAGTCCGATTTCTGGTTCTTCATTGTCACTGCTGGATTCATTTGAGCAGCTATCGGATTCAATTTTTGATTGATTTGCTTGAACCTTCAGAGATAAACCTTTCTTTTTCCTACTTTCCATTTCGGATTCATCCAGTCGTTGTAATTCCATTTCATGTTCCCTTAACTTTCCAAATAGTGTTGCTGTCGTCATCTTTGCAAGATCTCTAGACTCAGCTATGGCTGTTATCTTTGGCTGCCATTCTCTGGTTAAACATCTCATAATCTTTCCAATCTGCTGTTCATTATCCACATCTTTTCCTAGTGCATGCAGGTTGTTGACTATGTGTGTGAATCTGGTTTGCAAATCGCTGATTGACTCTTCTTTCTTCATGCTAAATAATTCATATTCGTGCATGAGCGTATTCACACGAGCTCTCTTAACATCAGTAGTACCTTCGTGAGTTTCTTGGAGGATGTCCCACATCTCTTTTGCTGACTTGCAATTGGACACTCTAAAGAACTCTTCTGCACATAGGGCGGACGTGATGATGTTCTTAGCCTTCGCATTGAAACCAACCTTCTTCTTGTCTTCATCGGACCAGTCGGCTCTAGGCTTGATAATCATTGAGTCGTCAGTTCCTGCAATCTTGGGAATGTACGGACCGTTTTCAACAGCATCAAGGATATCTATGCCACTTGCTTCCAGGAATATGAGCATTCTTTGCTTCCAGTACATGTAGGCTGTACCGTTGAAAGCTGGTGGTCGAGCTAACGAAGCGCCTTCTCCCAGAACGTCAGTTGAGGCCATCTTCTTATAAGTTTTACCTCTCAAGAAGTTGGCTCTGATACCAATTGTTGGTATCAGTGACCTCGCAATAAAGAAAATATATCAGTTTTCGTTACCAAATTAATCAGTATCAAGCGCACAGCGGAAATTAAATTTTGAGGCATGCAAAGTTAGCAATATAGAAAATTAAAGAGAGAGAGTTAGAGAAGAAGACACAGAGATTTATCCTGGTTCGGTTGTTCCACAACAACCTACGTCCAGTCCTGAAAATCCAATCGGATTTCAGATTTTCTTCTCCTTCAATAGAAAGAATCAATTACAAAGATTTTCCAGTTTCCTCCCTGAAACCTATCAATCTCTAATTATATCTTTCCTATTGAATACCCTCTGATCCTTGAAGACACTCAGCAGCCTATCACAGAATCAAAGTGCGACTCTTTCTTGTTGAATCCTCTCAACCAAGAAAGTAGCCACCAGTTTCGAGCTGGCTTTTCTTGCGTTCTATTTCGTTCAAAGTTTGATTACAGAAAGAATAAAGATTGTAAAACAAAAGGGTCTTCAATCTTTATGAATGTTGCTCTTCACAAATCTGGATATTCATGGATTGTTCTTGAGCACATTATCATTTCTCTTAGATTGTCAACAAACTGTATTGAGATCTGTAATCACAATTATGAAGTTGTTAGTTTGTTGTTATGAACAGCTAAGAGCGTTGTGAGAAATTATGAAAGTTATGAAAATGTTGTGTTAAAGTTCTAAGAAGTTGTTAGAATAAAGATTGAAAGACATCTTATATAGTTTCTGAAAAACCAACTACGAAATCGATTTCCCAATCGATTTTGTAAAGTTATAAAATGAGCTAAATCGATTTGCCAATCGATTATCGCGATCTTGGTTTTCTTTAATCTTGAAACTATACAAGCTAATCGATTTACCAATCGATTCTTTAAAACAACACTTTTCAGCAGAACATGTCCAGACCTGTATAAATCGATTGCCTAATCGATTTCTGGGAATCTGTTTTGATAAAACTATTTTCAATCGATTACTCAATCGATTTGCCAAACTTCAGAGTTCACTGTGTTTTCAACAAGTTTATTTCAATCGATTTGCCAATCGATTGTTTTCAAAACAGTGGCTCAGGTTTTTGATGTCAATCGATTTGTCAATCGATGTGATTCAAAAAATAGTGACTCAGTTTTAATATCAATCGATTTGCCAATCGATTATTTTCAAAACAGTGGCTCAGCTACTTGTTATCAATCGACTTGTCAATCGATGTGATTCAAAATAGTGATTCAGTTTTAATATCAATCGATTTGCCAATCGATTGGTTTCAAAACAGAGACTCAGCTATTTGACATCAATCGACTTGTCAATCGATTTGGTGGCATGTTCCTGAAAAGTTTTTACCTGGTGTTTAGTTCAATCGATTTCCCAATCGATTGCAACCAAACTTAATCAAAATTGAAAGTGTTAACAATTGATTGTCCAATCGATTGTATTTGTCACAGGTGAGGTCATTTTTCAAATGATATTTTATCAATCGATTTGCCAATCGATTCCCTCAGCACTGGAGTGCCACTGTGACTCATTCAATCGATTTACCAATCGATGTGTTACCATCAGGTTTGATTTGTGAAATGTTCAATCGATTTGCCAATCGATTTGCTCCAAATCAGAGGCTACTGACTTGTGCATTTTTCATTTTTAATTGATCTAATCGATTGCCTAATCGATTGCATTTCACAAACACTTAAGATTTCCTTACACCCTTGTTATGAAATCGATTTCCCAATCGATTTACATATTCAGAATTCAACTTTTGTTGATTTCTTGTGTTCCAAGCTATTTGATCCAAGTGTGTAGGATTTGATTATGGTTCCTGAAATCTTGCTCAATTCAAACATTAGATTTATCATGCATTGTAAGAACATTGTTGAATTATTAATTATGTCAAAATTAGGAATCAAAGGATCAAAATCCAACAATCTCCCCCTTTTTGGCATAATTGACAATTCAACCAAATTGTAACTTGAGCAGTTTCAGATTAACATTTAATTGCATTATAAAATTATTGTTGAATGATCAGATCAGAGCAGAGCATGTATCAGAACATATCAGATCAGATCATATTAATACAACATACATTAATTAACAATTTTTAGAGCATGTATTGACAATATCAGAAAAAAAATCAAAACAATATATAAGCATAAGCAGTTCATCAAGTTATAATTGTTCTCCCCCTTTGTCATTGAAGACAAAAAGGCAGAAAAATAATTTCTCCCCCTATGTTACAGAACATAAGCATTGGGTTTGAAACTATTTAACTTGTGAAAGAAAAACTGTCAACACAATCAAAGCAAGTTATGAACATATCACATGAATGCATAGATAAGGAATAAACTGTCATATTCATTGATTAAAATCACTTGGAATACAGCAAGACATGGCAAAAACAGCAAGAATCCTAAGAACCTATTCTCCTAAGCTAGGCTGGGGCTCACTATCATCTAGGGAAGGGGCTGAGACCGCTGTATTACCCTCAGCAGGTGTCTCCTCTTCGTGAGTCTCAGTGTTAACTAAGGGATCTAGGTTAGGTTCCTCAGCTGCTTGACGTCCGATGTCTGCCACATCTTCAAATGAGAGCTTGATGCCAAGGTGTGTCTGAATCTCATCCACAGATTGAACAACTGCAGTCAAGGAGGCTTGCATAGTCCTTAGACGTGCTTCCACTCTGGACTGAAATTCCAACACTTGAGCATTATGGGCCATCTGAGCTTCAATGAATTCCAAGATTTTATCAACATAAGCAGGAGGAGCAGAGACAGTTTCTGGTTGAGAAGGAGGTGGAGGTGGAGGCTGTGCCGGTTCAGCTGCAGGTTGTGATCTCATCCAAATACCTTGTACCTTTTTCAATTGCATCTGATTCACAATTGATTCTCCAAAAACTAGGGTGGACTTGACAGTTTCTTCATTAACCAAGGACACCTTAAAACGTTTGAGAATCTTAGTGATCAGTTGCGGATACGGTAGCATGAGTTTCGTCTGCGAAGCTTCCAACATATGCCGGAGCACTATCCATGTCCAACTCATCCTTAATTCCTTTGACAACCCCCACAGCAGTAGTATGTCCAACTTTTGAACTACTGCGTGGTTTCCGGATCTGGGCACTAACATGCGTGTCAAAGCATACATCAACATACGATGCTGGACCTTCATTTGACCAATGGGTAGTGAAACCGATTCAACAAACCCATCAACCATCAGGTCTTTGACTGCTGTGTGTCTATCCATTGTCTCTTCCCATCCTTGGTCAGCAGTATCAGCCTCAGAACTACCATCAATGGATTTGCCATAGAAAGGCAATCCTGATAATGTAGAGAAGTCGTCAAAAGTCATAGTAATCTTCTTGCCTTTGACCTGAGTAGTGAAGCCTTCTTCTGTTAATTTGAAGGACGAGTAGAACTCTCTGATTAGCTTAGGATAACAATCAAGCGTAGATGAAAGAAAGTTTTGAAGACCGTGGAATCGAAGATGATTCTGAAACGTGAACTCTACACTGTCAAAATAGGGAAAATCCATTGTCCTAGCTTCATGGATTTTTCTCTTTATAAAATCAGGTGAGATGAATGATTGAAGTTCCTTTTCTTTTGTTGGAGCAGTGACCTTCTTAGCAGGCGGTGAAGATGCGGTTTTCTTCTTTGCTGGGGGTGAAGGAATGACTTGCTTCTTTTTCTTTTGAGCAACCTCTTTCATTGCATCAGCCAACAATTTTTCAGTAGGAGGTTCCTTTCTTTTCTTGGTCTTATCCGGAATAGGTGCAGGAGCTTTTCCTTTGTCCTTTGCAAGAATTTTATGGGTGGGAATTGGAACTCTTTTAGTTAGTGTTTGAGGTGGTGAGGGAGTTTCACTAGTGGAGGATGA
>NW_027339899.1:0-230 GCF_000331145.2 Cicer arietinum | reverse complement strand
CTAAATGTTCATCCATTGACACAAATGAACTTATTGCATGCACAAGATTGGTTAAAACCCCTAATTGGACAAGAATAAGCCTAGGGAGGACGAAAATGACCTAAATGTTCATCCAATGACACAAATGAATTTATTGGATGCACAAGATTGGTTAAACACCTTAATTTGACTAGAATAAGTCTAGGGAGGGTGAAAATGACCTAAATGTGCATCCAATGACACAAACACAC
>NW_027339898.1:20404-21360 GCF_000331145.2 Cicer arietinum | reverse complement strand
AAAACCCTTATTTGACTAGAATAAACCTAGGGAGGGCGAAAATGACCTAAATGTTAATCCAATAACACAAATGAAGACATATGATGCACAAGATTGATTAAAAACCCTAATTGGACAAGAATAAGCCTAGGGAGGACGAAAATGACCAAAATGTTCATCCAATGAAACTTATTGCATGCACAAGATTGGTTAAAACCTTAATTGGACAAGAATAAGTCTAGGGAGGACGAAAATGACCTAACGGTTAATCCAATGACACATATGAACATATTGGATGAACAAGATTGGTGAAAAACCCTAATTGTACAAGAATAAGCCTAGGAAGGACGAAAATGACCTAAATGTTCATGACATGACACAAATGAACTTATTAGATGCACAAGATTGGTTAAAAACTCTAATTGGACAAGAATAAGCCTAGGGAGGACGAAAATGACCTAAATGTTCATCCAATGAAACAAATGAACTTATTGCATGCACAAGATTGGTTAAAACCTTAATTGGACAAGAATAAGTCTAGGGAGGACGAAAATGACCTAAACGTTAATCCAATGACACGTATGAACATATTGGATGAACAAGATTGGTGAAAAACCCTAATTGTACAAGAATAAGCCTAGGAAGGACGAAAATGACCTAAATGTTCATGACATGACACAAATGAACTTATTAGATGCACAAGATTGGTTAAAAACTCTAATTGGACAAGAATAAGCCTAGGGAGGACGAAAATGACCAAAATGTTAATCCAATGACACAAATGAACTTATTGGATGCACAAGATAAGTTAAAAACCCTAATTGGACAAGAATAAGCCTAGGGAGGACGAAAATGACCAAAATGTTCATCCAATGACACAAATAGTCTTATTGCGTGCACAAGATTGGTTAAAACCTTAATTGGACAAGAATAAGTCTAGGGAGGACGAAAATGACCTAAATGTTCATCCAATGACA
>NW_027339898.1:0-1124 GCF_000331145.2 Cicer arietinum | reverse complement strand
TAATCCAATGACACAAATGAACTTATTGCATGCACAAGATTGGTTAAAAATCTTAATTGGACAAGAATAAGCCTAGGTAAGAAAAAAATGACCTAAATGTTAATCCAATAACACAAATGAACTTATTGGATGCACATGATTGGTTAAAAACCCTAATTGGACAAGAATAAGCCTAGGGAGGACGAAAATGACCGAAATGTTAATCCAATGACACAAATGAACTTATTGTATGCACAAGATTGGTTAAAAACGCTATTTAGACAAGAATAAGTCTAGGGAGGACGAAAATGACCGAAATGTTCATCCAATGACACAAACACACCTGTTGGATGCACAAGATTGGTTAAAACCCCTAATTGGACAAGAATAAGTCTAGGGAGGACGAAAATGACCGAAATGTTCATCCAATGACACAAATGAACTTATTGCATGCACAAGATTGGTTAAAACCCCTAATTGGACAAGAATAAGTCTAGGGAGGACGAAAATGACCTAAATGTTCAGCGAATGACACATACACACCTATTGGATGCACATGATTGGTTAAAAACCTTAATTGGACAAGAATAAGTCTAGGGAGGACGAAAATGACCTAAATGTTCAGCCAATGACACATACACACCAATTGGATGCACAAGATTGGTTAAAAACCCTAATTGGACTGGAATAAACCTAGGGCGAACAAAAATGACCTAAATGTTAATCCAATGACACAAATAAACTTATTGGATGCACAAGATTGGTTAAAAACCCTAATTGGACAAGAATAAGCATAGGGAGGACGAAAATGACCTAAATGTTAATCCAATGACACAAATAAACATATTGGATGCACAAGATTGGTTAAAAACTCTAATTGGACAAGAATAAGCCTAGGGAGGACGAAAGTGACCTAAATGTTAATCCAATGACACAAATGAACTTATTGCATGCACAAGATTGGTTAAAAACCTTTATTGGACAAGAATAAGTCTAGGGACGACGAAAATTACCTAAATGTTCATCCAATGACACAAACACACCTTTTGGATGCACATGATTGGTTAAAAACCATAATTGGTCAAGAATAAACCTAGGGAGGACGAAAATGACGTAAATGTTAATCCAATGACACAAATGAACAT
>NW_027339897.1:54513-55796 GCF_000331145.2 Cicer arietinum | reverse complement strand
AGACGAGTGATAACCTTGTGTAAGGACATGCGATTGTTCAACAAACTACTCGTAAAGTAAAAAATAATCAGGAAAAAATGAGAGCATCTCAGAGTAGGCAAAAGATACCATGATAAAAGAAGCAAAAACCTCGAATTTCAAGAAAGTGATCATGTGATTCTGAGAGTTACTCCAACAACTGGGGTTGGTCGGGCATTAAAAATGCAAAAGCTTACTCCTCGGTTTATAGGACCTTACCAGATTCTTAAACGTGACGGTAACGTGGCATATCAGATCGCGTTACCTCCTTCTCTTTCTAATCTTCATAGTGTCTTTCACATGTCTCAACTTTGCAATTACATTTTCAATCCCTCACACGTGATTGAGTCAAACAAGGTCCAAATAAAAGAGAATCTAACTTTTGAGACCTTACCGCTACAGATTAAGGACCAAAACACCAAAGAATTAAGGGGTAAGACGATTTCATTGGTTATGGTTGTCTGGGGAGGTGCTACTAGTGAAAGTGCTACGTGGGAAGTCCAAAGCCAGATGCGCGATTCTTATCCAGAACTGTTTCTGTCAGGTAAATTTAGAGGACGAAATTTTCTCATTACCTTATTTTTGTAGTATAATGATACACTACTATTATTATATGAGTGTTAATATGTGTTCTAATTTCTTTAGGTGTGTTTGTGTGTTTGCCTTAGTAATTGATTTAAAGCATTAATATTAACTATATTTAACCTACAAAAATAAATAAAATAATATATATATATATATATGAAATCGTGGACCGGGATACCCTTATAGCATTCTTCTCCTAAATCTATAAACGTGTTTCGGGTTCCACGATAGATTTCAAACACTAGCCATCGTTTGGTCCAAAAATACGGATTTCAATCCACTTTTGTCCGGTGGTACGAAAATCGTCCGAAAATGCCAAATGAAATCGAGGACCCGGAAACCCTAACATTCTTCTCCTAAATTAATCAATGTGTTTCAGGTTCCGCATCAGATATTAATCACTAGCCATCGCCTAAACCCGAAATCCTAAATCCTAATCCCTAAACGTGATTTCTTAAACCCTAAACATGATTTTTTTAAACCCTAAACATCCTAACACACTAAACCCTAATAAAATAGAGTTGACAATTAAAGATGTAATTATTACTTTATTTGACAACTCTATTGTATTATATGTTATTATTATCTTCCTTATGAATTAAAACTATAAAACGAAGATAGTAATAACATATAGGCTAAATACCACTCGTGGTCCCTTAACTTTATTTTAGTTTAACGTT
>NW_027339897.1:35383-36736 GCF_000331145.2 Cicer arietinum | reverse complement strand
AATAAATTTGTAAATATTACTTTATTTGACAACACTATTTTTTTAAATGTTATTATTATCTTCGTTTTGTAGTTGTACTTAATAACAAAAAATTATAACAACTTATAACAAAATTGAGTTGTCAATTAAATTTGTAAATATTACTTTATTTAAAAAATTCTATTTTATTAAATGTTATTATTATCTTCGTTTTGTATTTGTACTCAATCACAAAAATAATAATAACATATTATAAAATTGAGTTGTCAAATAAACAAATAATTATATATTTATTTGACAACTCTATTTAAGTCCAATAAAGTATTTTCAGTCCTCGAGGAAATACTTATTTTGGAACCAGACGATGGCTAGTGCTTGAAATCTGACGCGGAGCCTGAAACACATTTATCAATTTAGGGGAAGAAATTTATAAAGGTCTCCTGGTCCTCGATTTCATCTTGACTTTTCGGGTGATTTTCGTACCACCCGATAAAATGGACGTTAACCGTATTTAGAGACTAGATGATGGCTAGTGTTTGAAATCTAACGCGGAGCCTGAAACATAGTTATAAATTCAGGAGAAATTTTTTATAAGGGTGTCCCGGTCCTCGGTATCATGTGTTCTTTTTGGGAAATTTAAAGAGTCACCAGAAACACAATTATAAATTTAGGAGAAAAATTCTACAAGGGTCTCCCAATCCTCGATTTCATCTGGAGTTTTGGGCGATTTTTGTAGCACTCAACAAAAAAACCGTACTTTTGGACAAGACGATGGTTAGTGATTGAAATCTAACGGGAAATCGAAACACAATTAGAAATTTAGGAGACGAATGCTATACTGGTCTCCTGGTCCTCGATTTCATCACGACCTTTCTATCGATTTTCTTACGAACTAACAATAATGGAGAAAAATCTGTATTTTTGAACCAGACGATGCCTAGTTTTTGAAATCTGGCAAGAAACCCGAAACACAATTATAAATTTAGGAGAGGGATGCTATAAGGGTCTCTAGGTCCTCCATTTCATTTACTCTTTTCATTGGATTTGTTAACCACCAAACAAAAATAGACCGAAATCTGTATTTTTGGACAAGACAATGGCTAATGTTTGAAATCTGACTTGGAACCCGAATCATAATTATAAAATTAGTAGAATAATGCTATAAGGGACTCCTAGTCCTCGATTTCATCTAGACCTTTCGGACGATTTTCGTACCACCTGATAAAAATGAACCGAAATCCGTATTTTAGGACCAAGCAATGGCTAGTGCTTGAATCTGACGCTGAACCCGATACACAGTTATAAATTTCGGAGAAGAATGCTATAAGGGTCTCTCGATCCTCAATTTTCAGATGGACTTTTCTGGCAATTTTC
>NW_027339897.1:33734-34913 GCF_000331145.2 Cicer arietinum | reverse complement strand
CGTATTTTCTGACCAAACGATGGCTAGTGTTGGAAATCTGACACGTAACCAAAAACACAGTTATAAAATGGACCGAAATCCGTCTTTTTGGAACAAAAAATGGATAGTGTTTGAAATCTGTACCGAACCCGAATTACAGTTGTAAATTTAGTTGAAGAATGTCGTAGGGGTCTCCCGGTCCTCGATTCATTTTGACTTTTTAAGTGATTTTTGTACCACCTGACAAAAATGGAATGAAATCCGTCTTTTCGAATAAGGCGATCGCTAATATTTGAAATCTTATCCGAAACTCGAAACCCGATACACAATTTGAAATTTTGGACCAGAATGATATAAGGGTCCCCCAGTCCTCGATTTCATTTAGACATTTCGGATGATTTTCATACCACCCAGAAAAAATGGACCAAATTCCGAATTTTCGTACTAGACGATGGCTAGTATTTGAAATCTGACCCAAAATACAATTGTAAATTTAGGAGAAGAATGCTAAAAGGGTCTCCCGATCCTCGATTTTATATGGACTATTTAGGCGATTTTCATTCCACCGGACAAAAATGGATCGAAATCCATATTTATGAACCAGACGATGGCTAGTCTTTGAAATCTAATCCAAAACTCGAAACCCGAAACACAATTTTAAATATAGGTGAAGAATTCTATAAGGGTCTCCCGATCCTCGATATCATATGGACTTTTCGAGCGAAAATTGTACTACCCGACAAAAATGGACCGAAATTCATATTTTCGGAGAAGACGACAGCTAGTGTTTGAAATCTGATGCAGACCCCGAAACAACATTATAAATTTAGGAGAAGAATTCTATAAGGGTCTCTCAGTCCCCAATGTCATCTAGACCTTTCAGGCGATTTTCGTACCACAAGACCAAAATGGAACGAAATCAGTATTTTCAGACCAAATGATGGCTAGTGTTCAAAATCTGACCCGAAACACAATTATAAATTTAGGAGAAGAATGCTTTAAGGGTCTCCCAATCCTCGATTTTATTTAGACTTTTCGAGGGATTTTCGTATGTCGAGACAAAAATGGACCGAAAACCGTAATTTTGGACTAGACGATGGCTAGTTTTTGAAATCTAACACGAAACCCGAAACACAATCTTAAATGTAGGAGAAGAATTCTATAAGAGTCTTCCAGTCCTCAATTTCATTTGGACTTCTT
>NW_027339897.1:19092-22735 GCF_000331145.2 Cicer arietinum | reverse complement strand
ATTTGACAACTCTGTTTTATTATACGTTATTATTATCTTCGTTTTGTAGTTTTACTAAATAACGAAAATAATAATAACATATAACAAAATTGAGTTGCAAAATTAATATTTAATTATTATTTTATTTGACAACTCTATTTTATTATATGTTATTATTATCTTTGTTATGCAGTCAAACTTTAAAATGAAGATAATAATAAGATATAATAAAATAGAATTATCAAATAAATTAATAATTACATATTTATTTGACAACTCTGTTTTATTATACGTTATTATTATCTTCGTTTTGTAGTTTTACTAAATAACGAAAATAATAATAACATATAACAAAATTGAGTTGCAAAATTAATATTTAATTATTATTTTATTTGACAACTCTATTTTATTATATGTTATTATTATCTTTGTTATTTAGTAAAACTATAAAACGAATATAATAATAACATTTAATAAAATAGAGTTCTCAAATAATGTTATAATTAAAAACCATTATTCTCCTAAATTTATAATTGTGTTTCGGGTCATATTATGAACATTAGCTACCATTTGGTCTAAAAATACGAATTTCGTTCCATTTTTGTCGGGTGATACGAAAATTGCCTGAAAAGTCAAGATGAAATCGGGGATTTTCGTACCACCCGATTTCGGTCCATTTTTGTCGAGTGGTACGAAAATCGCCTGAAAAGTCCAGATGAAATCGAGGACTAAAAGACTCTTATAGCATTCTTCTCTAAAATTTATAACTATGTATCAGGTTCCACGCCAGATTTCAAACACTAGCCATCGTTTGGTCCCTAAATACGATTTTCTGTATATTTTTGTCTGGTGGTAGAAAAATCGCCCAAAAAGACATGATGAAATCAAGGACCAGGATACCCTTATAGAATTCTTCTCCTAAATTTATAATTATGTTTCGGGTTCCGCATCAAATTTCAAACACTAGCCATCGTCTTGTAAGAAAACACGAATTTCGGTCCATTTTTGCGGATGGTACAAAAATCGCCCGAAAAGTCTATTTCGGGTTTTTCGTCAGATTTCAAACACTAACCATCGTTTGGTCTGAAACTACGGACTTTGGTCCAGATGAAATTGAGGACCGTGAGACCCTTATAGCATTCTTCTCCAAAATTTATAACCGTATTTTGGGTTTCGAGCCAGATTTCAAACACTAACCATCGTTTGGTCTGAAACTACGGACTTTGGTCCAGATGAAATTGAGGACCGTGAGACCCTTATAGCATTCTTCTCCAAAATTTATAACCGTATTTTGGGTTTCGAGCCAGATTTCAAACACTAACCATCGTTTGGTCTGAAACTACGGACTTTGGTCCAGATGAAATTGAGGACCGTGAGACCCTTATAGCATTCTTCTCCAAAATGTATAACTGTATTTTGGGTTTCGAGCCAGATTTCAAACACTAGCCATTGTCTGGTTTGAAAATACTGATTTTGGTCCTTTTTTTCGATGGGTACGAAAATCGCCTGAAAAGTCCAGACGAAATCGGGGACCAAATCAACCTTATACATTTCTTCTTCTAAATTTATAACTATGTTTCGGGTTCCGCGTCATATTTCAAACACTAGCCATTGTCTTGTTCAAAAATACAGATTTTGGTTAATTGAAGTCGGGTGGTACGAAAATCGCCCAAAAAGTCCATATGAAATCAAGGACCGGAAGACCATTATAGCATTCTTCTCTAAAATTTATAACGGTGTTTCGAGTTTGCGCCAGATTACAAGCATTATCCATCGTTTGGTCTGAAAATATGATTTTTGGTCCTAAAAATGACCATATGATATTGAGGACCAAGAGACCCTTATAGAATTCTTCTCCAAAATTTATAATTGTGTTTTGTGTTCTGCACCAGATCTCAAACGCTAGCCATCGTCTGGTATGAAAATACTGATTTCGAACCTTTTTTGTCGAGGGGTACGAAAATCGCCCGAAAAGTCCAGATGCAATCGAGGACCGAGAGTATGTTATATCATTCTTCTTCTAAATTTATAATTTTCTTTTGGGTTCCGCGTTAGATTTCAAACACTAGCCATCCTCTTGTTCGAAAATACGGATTTCGGTCCATTTTAGTCAGGTGGTACGAAAATCTCTCGAAAAGTCCCGATGAAATCGAGGACCGAGAGACCTTTATAGCATTCTTCCCTAAAATTTATAACTATGTTTTTGGTTCCGCGCCACATTTCAAAGACTAGCCATCGTTTGGTCCGAAAATACAAATGTTGGTCCATTTTTGTCGAGGGGTAGGAAAGTCGCTGGAAAAGTCCAAATGAAATCAACGACCAGGAGACCATTATAACATTCTTCCCCAGAATTTATAACTTTGTTTCAGGTTCTGTGCAAGATTTCAAACACTAGCCATTGTCTAGTTCGAAAATAGAGATGTTGGTCCATTATCATCGATGGGTACGAAAGTTGCCCGAAAATTGCAAATGAAATCGAGGACCGGGAAACCACTGTAGAATTCTTGTTCTAAATATATAACTGTGTTTCGGGTTCCGCGTTAGATTTGAAATACTAGCCATCTTCTTGTTCGAAAATACGGATTTCGGCCCATTTTAGTCGAGGGATACGAAAATCGCCTGAAAAGTCCAGATGAAATCGAGGACCGGGAGACCATTATAGCATTCTTCACCAAAATTTATAACTGTGTTTCGGGTTCTGCTCTAGATTTCAAACACTAGCCATCATCGTGTCCGAAAATACGATTTTTGGTATATGTTTGTCGGGTGGTACAAAAATCGCCCGAAAAATCTAGATGAAATCGAGGACCAAGAGACCCTTATAGCATTCTTCTCCTAAATTTATAACTCTGTTTCGGGTTCTTCGTCAGATTTCAATATCTTCCATCGTTTGGTTTGAAACTACGGACTTTGGTCCATTTTTGTTTGATGGTACAAAAATCGCCCGAAAAGTACAAATGTAATAGAGGACCCATAATCCGTTATATCATTCTTCTTCTAAATTTATAATTTTCTTTCGAGTTCCACGTAATATTTCAAACACTAGCCATCGTGTTGTTCGATAATACGGATTTCGGTCCATTTTAGTCGGGTGGTAGGAAATCGTTCGAAAAGTCCCGATAAAATCGAGGACCGAGAGATCCTTATAGCATTCTTCTCTAAAATTTATAACAATGTTTTAGGTTCCGCCCCAGATTTCTAACACTAACCATAGTTTGGTCCGAAAATACACACGTTGGTCCCTTTATGTCGGCTTGTTCGAAAATACGAATTTCAGTCTATTTTTTTCATATGTACGAGAGACCCTTATAGCATTTTTTTCCAAAATTTATAACTGTGTTTCAAGTTCCGTGTCAGATTCCACACATAAACCATCGTTTTGTTTAAAAATACAGATTTTGGTCCATTTTAGTCGGTTGTACGAAAATCGTCCAAAAAATCCAGATGAAGTCGAGGACTAGGAGACCCTTATAGCATTCTTCTCCCAAATTTATTACTGTTTTTCGGGCTCCGCGCAAGATTTTAAACACTAGCCATCATCTGGTCCAAAAATACGAATTTTGAGTCATTTTTGTTGGTTGGTACGAAAATTGCCCAAAAAGTCCAAATGAAATGGAGGACTAGGAGACCCTTATCGCGTTCTTCTTCTAAATTTATAACTGTG
>NW_027339897.1:17203-18966 GCF_000331145.2 Cicer arietinum | reverse complement strand
CGAGGACCGGGAGACCCTTATAGCATTCTTCTCCAAAATTTATAACTGTGTTTTGGGTTCCGTGCCAAATTTCAAACACTAACTATCGTTTTGTTCGAAAATACGAATTTTGATCCATTTTAGTCGGTTGGTACGAAAATCGACCAAAAAGCCCAAATGAAATCAAGGACTTGGAGACCCTTATATCATTCTTCTCCAAAATTTATAACTGTGTTTCGGGTTCCGCGTCAAAATTCAAACACTAGCCATCGCCTGGTCTTAAAATACAGATTTCGGTCCATTTTAGTCGGGTGGTACAAGAATCGCCCGAAAAGGCCAGATCAAATTGAGGACCCGAACACCCTTATAGCATTCTTCTCCAAGCTTTATAAATGTGTTTCAGGTTTTGCGCTAGATTTCAAACACTAGCCATCGTCTAGTCCAAAAATACGAATTTCAGTCCATTTTTGTCGGGTGATACGAAATTTCTGGAAAAGACAAGATGAAATCGAGGACCAAGAGACCCTTATAGCATTCTTCTCTTAAATTTATAACTGAGTTTCGGGTTTTACCTCAGATTTCAAACACTAGCAATTGTCTTGTTTGAAAATACAGACTTCGATCCATTTTTGTCGGGTGGTACGAAAATATAGATTTCAAACACTTGCGCTTGTTTGGTCCGAAAATATAGATTTTGGTCATTATTTGTCGAGGGGTAAGAAAATCGCCTGAAAAGTCTAGATGAAATCGAGGACCAAGAGACCCTTATAGTATTCTTCACCTAAATTTATAATTGTGTTCCGAATTCCGTGTCGGATTTCAAACATTAGCCACTGTTTTGTTCAAAAACACAAATTTTGGTCCATTTTAGTCGGGTGGTACGAAAATCACCCGAAAACACCAAAAGAAATTGAGGACCTGGAGACCCTTATATAATTCTTCTCCTAAATATATGGATCTATTTCGAATTCCAGGTCACATTTCAAACACTAGCCATCGTCTGGTCCGAAAATATAGATTTTGGTCCATTTTTGTGGAGGGGTACGATAATCGCCCGAAAAGTCCAGATGAAATTGAGGACTGAGAGACCCTTATAGCATTCTTCTTCTAAATTTATAACTGTATTTCGGGTTCCATGTCAAATTTCAAACACTAGCCATCGTCTGGTCCAAAAATAAGAATTTCAATCCATTTTAGTTTAGTGGTACGAAAATCGCCCGAAAAGTCCAGATGAAATCGAGGACTAGAGGACCCTTATATCATTCTTCTCCAAAATTTATAGCAGTGTTTCAGGTTCCGTGGAAGATTTCAACCACTATCCATCGTCTTGTTCGAAAATACGAATTTCGGTCCATTTTTTGTCAAGTGGTACGAAAATCACCCAAAAGGTCCAGATGAAACCGAAGACCGGGAGACCCTGATAACATTCTTCTCCCAAATTTATTTCTGGTTTTTAGGTTTCGTGCCAGATTTCAAATATTTGCCATCATTTGGTTCGAAAATATAGATTTCAGTCCTTTTGAGTAGAGGGGTAAGAAAATTGCTTGAAATGTCCAAATGAAATCGAGCACTGAGAAACCCTTAAAGCATTTTGCTCCTAAATTTTTAATATTGTTCTGAGTTCCTCGAGCTCATTTGCACTTCTCGGGCAATTTTTGTACTTTACAACAAAAATGGACTAAAATTCGTATTTTTGGTTCAATCGACGCTAGTGTTTGAAATATGATGCCGAGCCCGACACAAAGTTACAAATTTAGGACAAAAATGCTATAAGGGTCTTTTGG
>NW_027339897.1:0-17111 GCF_000331145.2 Cicer arietinum | reverse complement strand
TAAAATTTGTATTTTCTTACCAAACGATGGCTAGTGTTTGAAATCAAACCCAAAACACAATTATAAATTTAGGAGAAGCATGCTAAAAGTCTCTCCCGCTCCTCATTTTCATCTGGATTTTTTGGGCGATTTTCGTACCACCCGACAAAAATGGACTAAAATCCGTAACATATAATAAAATAGAGTTGTCAAATAAATATGTAATTAGTACTTTATTTGACAACTCTAATTTAATTTATGTTATTATTATCTTCATTTTATAGTTTTACTTTATAAAAAATACGTAATAATAACATATAAAAAAAAGAGAGATGTCAAATAAATAAATAATTACATCTTTATTTTATTAGGGTTTAGTGTGTTAGGGTGTTTAGGGTTTAAGAAATCACGTTTAGGGATTAAGGTTTATAGTTTAAGGTTCAGAATTTTGGGTCTAGGTTTTAGGGTTTAAGATTTAGGATTTAACGTTTAAGGTTTTGTATTTGAGGTTCAAGTAATAGTATATAGGGTTATCTTCATTGCAAAATACTACTACAAAACAATCATAATAATAACATATAATGAAATATAGTTGTCAAATAAAGATGTAATTATTACTTTATTTGAAATTAATATTTTATTATATGTTATTCTAATCTTCTTTATTAAATGTTATTATTTGAAATCAATTATAACTTTATTATTTGAAATTAATTATTACTTTATTTGAAATTAATATTTTATTTCAGGCGATTTTCGTACCACCCTACGAAATTGGACCGAAATAAGGTGGTATTAAAATCCCCGATATCATCTAGACTACATAACGAAGATAATAATAATGTATAATAAAATAGAATTGTCAAATAAATATGTAATTATTAATTTATTTGATAATTCTATTTTGTTATATGTTATTATTATCTTCATTTTGAGTTTTGACTGCATAACGAAGATAGTAATATCATATAATAAAATAGGGTTGTCAAATAAATATGTAATTATTACTTTATTTGACAACCATAATTTATTATATGTTATTATTATCTCTGTTTTATAAGTTTAATTCTTAACGAAGATAATAAAAACATATAATAAAATAGAGTTGTCAAATAAAGTAATAATTACATATTTATTTTACACCACAATTTTTTTATAAGTTATTATTATTTTCATTATTTAGTATAACTAAAAAACGAAGATAATAATAACATATAATAAAATAGAGTTGTCATATAAATATGTAATTATTACTTTATTTGACAACTCTATTTTATTGTATGATACTATTATCTTGGTCATGTAGTTGTACTTTATAATGAATATAATAGAAACACATAATAAAATAGAGTTGTCTAATCAAGTTATAATTACATATTTATTTGACAACTCTATTTTGTTATATATTGTTATGATCTTTGTTTTATAGTGTTTGTTCGCAACGAAGATGATAATAACATATAATCAAATAGAGTTGTCAAATAAATATGTAATTATATGTTTTATATGTAATATGTAATTATCGTTTTATAGTTCTATATCATAACTAAGATAATAATAACATAAAATAAAATAGAGTTGTGAAACAAATAAGTTATAACGAAGTAAATAATAACATATTACAAAATAGAGTTGTCAAATAAAGTAATAATTACATTTTTATTTGACAACTCAATTTTTTTATATGGTTTTATTAATTTCGTTTTGTAATTGTACTAAATAACGAAAAAAATAATAACATATAACAAAATCAAGTTGTAAATTAAATAGAAAACGAAGATAATAATAATATAAAACTAAATAATGTTGTTAAATAAATATCTAAGTATTACATTATTTGACAACTCTATTTTATTTAATTTTATTATTAACTTCGTTTTAAGGTATTATTTCATAAGAAAGATAATAATAACATATAATAAAATAGAGTTGTCAAATAATGTAATACTTAGATATTTATTTAACAACATTATTTAGTTTTATATTATTATTATCTTCGTTATTGAGTATAACTACAAAACGAAGATAATAGTAATATTGAATAAAATAGAGTTGTCTAATAAATAAGTAATTATTACTTTATTTGAAAGCACTATTTTATTACATGTTATTATTATATTTGTTTTATTGTTTTACTACATAACGAAGATAATAATAATATAAAACTAAATAATGTTGTTAAATAAATATCTAAGTATTACATTATTTGACAACTCTATTTTATTATATATTATTATTATCTTCGTTATGTAGTAAAACAATAAAACAAATATAATAATAACATATAATAAAATAGTGCTTTCAAATAAAGTAATAATTACTTATTTATTAGACAACTCTATTTTATTCAATATTACTATTATCTTCGTTTTGTAGTTATACTCAATAACGAAGATAATAATAATATATAATAAAATAGAGTTTTCAAATAAAGTAATAATTACTTATTTATTAGACCACTCTATTGTATTCAATATTACTATTATCTTCGTTTTATAGATGTACTTAATAACGAAAATAATAATAACATATAATAAAATAGTGCTTTCAAATAAAGTAATAATTACTTATTTATTAGACCACTCTATTGTATTCAATATTACTATTATCTTCGTTTTATAGATGTACTTAATAACGAAAATAATAATAACATATAATAAAATAGTGCTTTCAAATAAAGTAATAATTACTTATTTATTAGACCACTCTATTGTATTCAATATTACTATTATCTTCGTTTTGTAGTTATACTCAATAACGAAGATAATAATAACATTTAATAAAATAGTGTTGTCAATGTTACTTTATTTGAAAGCACTATTTTATTATATGTTATTATTATTTTCGTTATTAAGTACATCTATAAAACGAAGATAATAGTAATATTGAATAAAATAGAGTTGTCAAATAAATAAGAAATAATTAATTATTTCTTATTTATTTGACAACTCAATTTTGTTATATTTTATTATTATCATTATTATTAAGTATAACTACAAAACGAAAATAATAATAACATATAATAAAATAGAGTTGTCAAATAAATTAATTTTGACAAATTTATTTGACAAATCAATTTTTTTATATGTTATTATTATCTTTGTTATTAATTACAATTACAAAACGAAGATAATAATAACATTTAATAAAGAAGATTAGAATAACATATAATAAAATATTATTTTCTAATAAATTAATAATTACAACTTTATTTGACAACTATAATTCAATATATGTTATTATTATGTTCGTTTTGTAGTAATATTTTGCAATGATTATAACCCTATATACTATAACCCAAAACCTTAAACCTTAAATCCTAACCCTTAAACCCTAAACACTAAACCCGAAATCATGAACCTTAAACTCTAAACCTTAATCCCTAAACGTGATTTCTTAAACCCTAAACACCCTAACACACTAAACCCTAATAAAATAAATATGTAATTATTACTTTATTTGATATCTCTGTTTTTTTATATGTTATTATTATCTATTTGTTATAAAGTAAAACTATAAAACAAAGATAACTCTCTTTTATTATATGTTTCGGATTTTAGTCCATTTTTGTCGGGTGGTACGAAAATCGCCCAAAAAGTCCAAATGAAAATTAGGAGCGGGAGAGACTTTTAGCATGCTTCTCCTAAATTTATAATTGTGTTTCGGGTTAGATTTCAAACACTAGTCATCGTCTTGTCAAGAATTTAATTTCGTTAAATGTGTGGCATTTGATATTATTGTGATATTTGATTTAATTTCGTTAAATGTGTGGCATTTGATATTATTGTGATATTTGATTTAATTTCGTTAAATGTGTGGCATTTGATATTATTGTGATATTTGATTTAATTTCGTTAAATGTGTGGCATTTGATATTATTGTGATATTTGATTTAATTTCGTTAAATGTGTGGCATTTGATATTATTGTGATATTTGATTTAATTTCGTTAAATGTGTGGCATTTGATATTATTGTGATATTTGATTTAATTTCGTTAAATGTGTGGCATTTGATATTATTGTGATATTTGATTTAATTTCGTTAAATGTGTGGCATTTGATATTATTGTGATATTTGATTTAATTTCGTTAAATGTGTGGCATTTGATATTATTGTGATATTTGATTTAATTTCGTTAAATGTGTGGCATTTGATATTATTGTGATATTTGATTTAATTTCGTTAAATGTGTGGCATTTGATATTATTGTGATATTTGATTTAATTTCGTTAAATGTGTGGCATTTGATATTATTGTGATATTTGATTTAATTTCGTTAAATGTGTGGCATTTGATATTATTGTGATATTTGATTTAATTTCGTTAAATGTGTGGCATTTGATATTATTGTGATATTTGATTTAATTTCGTTAAATGTGTGGCATTTGATATTATTGTGATATTTGATTTAATTTCGTTAAATGTGTGGCATTTGATATTATTGTGATATTTGATTTAATTTCGTTAAATGTGTGGCATTTGATATTATTGTGATATTTGATTTAATTTCGTTAAATGTGTGGCATTTGATATTATTGTGATATTTGATTTAATTTCGTTAAATGTGTGGCATTTGATATTATTGTGATATTTGATTTAATTTCGTTAAATGTGTGGCATTTGATATTATTGTGATATTTGATTTAATTTCGTTAAATGTGTGGCATTTGATATTATTGTGATATTTGATTTAATTTCGTTAAATGTGTGGCATTTGATATTATTGTGATATTTGATTTAATTTCGTTAAATGTGTGGCATTTGATATTATTGTGATATTTGATTTAATTTCGTTAAATGTGTGGCATTTGATATTATTGTGATATTTGATTTAATTTCGTTAAATGTGTGGCATTTGATATTATTGTGATATTTGATTTAATTTCGTTAAATGTGTGGCATTTGATATTATTGTGATATTTGATTTAATTTCGTTAAATGTGTGGCATTTGATATTATTGTGATATTTGATTTAATTTCGTTAAATGTGTGGCATTTGATATTATTGTGATATTTGATTTAATTTCGTTAAATGTGTGGCATTTGATATTATTGTGATATTTGATTTAATTTCGTTAAATGTGTGGCATTTGATATTATTGTGATATTTGATTTAATTTCGTTAAATGTGTGGCATTTGATATTATTGTGATATTTGATTTAATTTCGTTAAATGTGTGGCATTTGATATTATTGTGATATTTGATTTAATTTCGTTAAATGTGTGGCATTTGATATTATTGTGATATTTGATTTAATTTCGTTAAATGTGTGGCATTTGATATTATTGTGATATTTGATTTAATTTCGTTAAATGTGTGGCATTTGATATTATTGTGATATTTGATTTAATTTCGTTAAATGTGTGGCATTTGATATTATTGTGATATTTGATTTAATTTCGTTAAATGTGTGGCATTTGATATTATTGTGATATTTGATTTAATTTCGTTAAATGTGTGGCATTTGATATTATTGTGATATTTGATTTAATTTCGTTAAATGTGTGGCATTTGATATTATTGTGATATTTGATTTAATTTCGTTAAATGTGTGGCATTTGATATTATTGTGATATTTGATTTAATTTCGTTAAATGTGTGGCATTTGATATTATTGTGATATTTGATTTAATTTCGTTAAATGTGTGGCATTTGATATTATTGTGATATTTGATTTAATTTCGTTAAATGTGTGGCATTTGATATTATTGTGATATTTGATTTAATTTCGTTAAATGTGTGGCATTTGATATTATTGTGATATTTGATTTAATTTCGTTAAATGTGTGGCATTTGATATTATTGTGATATTTGATTTAATTTCGTTAAATGTGTGGCATTTGATATTATTGTGATATTTGATTTAATTTCGTTAAATGTGTGGCATTTGATATTATTGTGATATTTGATTTAATTTCGTTAAATGTGTGGCATTTGATATTATTGTGATATTTGATTTAATTTCGTTAAATGTGTGGCATTTGATATTATTGTGATATTTGATTTAATTTCGTTAAATGTGTGGCATTTGATATTATTGTGATATTTGATTTAATTTCGTTAAATGTGTGGCATTTGATATTATTGTGATATTTGATTTAATTTCGTTAAATGTGTGGCATTTGATATTATTGTGATATTTGATTTAATTTCGTTAAATGTGTGGCATTTGATATTATTGTGATATTTGATTTAATTTCGTTAAATGTGTGGCATTTGATATTATTGTGATATTTGATTTAATTTCGTTAAATGTGTGGCATTTGATATTATTGTGATATTTGATTTAATTTCGTTAAATGTGTGGCATTTGATATTATTGTGATATTTGATTTAATTTCGTTAAATGTGTGGCATTTGATATTATTGTGATATTTGATTTAATTTCGTTAAATGTGTGGCATTTGATATTATTGTGATATTTGATTTAATTTCGTTAAATGTGTGGCATTTGATATTATTGTGATATTTGATTTAATTTCGTTAAATGTGTGGCATTTGATATTATTGTGATATTTGATTTAATTTCGTTAAATGTGTGGCATTTGATATTATTGTGATATTTGATTTAATTTCGTTAAATGTGTGGCATTTGATATTATTGTGATATTTGATTTAATTTCGTTAAATGTGTGGCATTTGATATTATTGTGATATTTGATTTAATTTCGTTAAATGTGTGGCATTTGATATTATTGTGATATTTGATTTAATTTCGTTAAATGTGTGGCATTTGATATTATTGTGATATTTGATTTAATTTCGTTAAATGTGTGGCATTTGATATTATTGTGATATTTGATTTAATTTCGTTAAATGTGTGGCATTTGATATTATTGTGATATTTGATTTAATTTCGTTAAATGTGTGGCATTTGATATTATTGTGATATTTGATTTAATTTCGTTAAATGTGTGGCATTTGATATTATTGTGATATTTGATTTAATTTCGTTAAATGTGTGGCATTTGATATTATTGTGATATTTGATTTAATTTCGTTAAATGTGTGGCATTTGATATTATTGTGATATTTGATTTAATTTCGTTAAATGTGTGGCATTTGATATTATTGTGATATTTGATTTAATTTCGTTAAATGTGTGGCATTTGATATTATTGTGATATTTGATTTAATTTCGTTAAATGTGTGGCATTTGATATTATTGTGATATTTGATTTAATTTCGTTAAATGTGTGGCATTTGATATTATTGTGATATTTGATTTAATTTCGTTAAATGTGTGGCATTTGATATTATTGTGATATTTGATTTAATTTCGTTAAATGTGTGGCATTTGATATTATTGTGATATTTGATTTAATTTCGTTAAATGTGTGGCATTTGATATTATTGTGATATTTGATTTAATTTCGTTAAATGTGTGGCATTTGATATTATTGTGATATTTGATTTAATTTCGTTAAATGTGTGGCATTTGATATTATTGTGATATTTGATTTAATTTCGTTAAATGTGTGGCATTTGATATTATTGTGATATTTGATTTAATTTCGTTAAATGTGTGGCATTTGATATTATTGTGATATTTGATTTAATTTCGTTAAATGTGTGGCATTTGATATTATTGTGATATTTGATTTAATTTCGTTAAATGTGTGGCATTTGATATTATTGTGATATTTGATTTAATTTCGTTAAATGTGTGGCATTTGATATTATTGTGATATTTGATTTAATTTCGTTAAATGTGTGGCATTTGATATTATTGTGATATTTGATTTAATTTCGTTAAATGTGTGGCATTTGATATTATTGTGATATTTGATTTAATTTCGTTAAATGTGTGGCATTTGATATTATTGTGATATTTGATTTAATTTCGTTAAATGTGTGGCATTTGATATTATTGTGATATTTGATTTAATTTCGTTAAATGTGTGGCATTTGATATTATTGTGATATTTGATTTAATTTCGTTAAATGTGTGGCATTTGATATTATTGTGATATTTGATTTAATTTCGTTAAATGTGTGGCATTTGATATTATTGTGATATTTGATTTAATTTCGTTAAATGTGTGGCATTTGATATTATTGTGATATTTGATTTAATTTCGTTAAATGTGTGGCATTTGATATTATTGTGATATTTGATTTAATTTCGTTAAATGTGTGGCATTTGATATTATTGTGATATTTGATTTAATTTCGTTAAATGTGTGGCATTTGATATTATTGTGATATTTGATTTAATTTCGTTAAATGTGTGGCATTTGATATTATTGTGATATTTGATTTAATTTCGTTAAATGTGTGGCATTTGATATTATTGTGATATTTGATTTAATTTCGTTAAATGTGTGGCATTTGATATTATTGTGATATTTGATTTAATTTCGTTAAATGTGTGGCATTTGATATTATTGTGATATTTGATTTAATTTCGTTAAATGTGTGGCATTTGATATTATTGTGATATTTGATTTAATTTCGTTAAATGTGTGGCATTTGATATTATTGTGATATTTGATTTAATTTCGTTAAATGTGTGGCATTTGATATTATTGTGATATTTGATTTAATTTCGTTAAATGTGTGGCATTTGATATTATTGTGATATTTGATTTAATTTCGTTAAATGTGTGGCATTTGATATTATTGTGATATTTGATTTAATTTCGTTAAATGTGTGGCATTTGATATTATTGTGATATTTGATTTAATTTCGTTAAATGTGTGGCATTTGATATTATTGTGATATTTGATTTAATTTCGTTAAATGTGTGGCATTTGATATTATTGTGATATTTGATTTAATTTCGTTAAATGTGTGGCATTTGATATTATTGTGATATTTGATTTAATTTCGTTAAATGTGTGGCATTTGATATTATTGTGATATTTGATTTAATTTCGTTAAATGTGTGGCATTTGATATTATTGTGATATTTGATTTAATTTCGTTAAATGTGTGGCATTTGATATTATTGTGATATTTGATTTAATTTCGTTAAATGTGTGGCATTTGATATTATTGTGATATTTGATTTAATTTCGTTAAATGTGTGGCATTTGATATTATTGTGATATTTGATTTAATTTCGTTAAATGTGTGGCATTTGATATTATTGTGATATTTGATTTAATTTCGTTAAATGTGTGGCATTTGATATTATTGTGATATTTGATTTAATTTCGTTAAATGTGTGGCATTTGATATTATTGTGATATTTGATTTAATTTCGTTAAATGTGTGGCATTTGATATTATTGTGATATTTGATTTAATTTCGTTAAATGTGTGGCATTTGATATTATTGTGATATTTGATTTAATTTCGTTAAATGTGTGGCATTTGATATTATTGTGATATTTGATTTAATTTCGTTAAATGTGTGGCATTTGATATTATTGTGATATTTGATTTAATTTCGTTAAATGTGTGGCATTTGATATTATTGTGATATTTGATTTAATTTCGTTAAATGTGTGGCATTTGATATTATTGTGATATTTGATTTAATTTCGTTAAATGTGTGGCATTTGATATTATTGTGATATTTGATTTAATTTCGTTAAATGTGTGGCATTTGATATTATTGTGATATTTGATTTAATTTCGTTAAATGTGTGGCATTTGATATTATTGTGATATTTGATTTAATTTCGTTAAATGTGTGGCATTTGATATTATTGTGATATTTGATTTAATTTCGTTAAATGTGTGGCATTTGATATTATTGTGATATTTGATTTAATTTCGTTAAATGTGTGGCATTTGATATTATTGTGATATTTGATTTAATTTCGTTAAATGTGTGGCATTTGATATTATTGTGATATTTGATTTAATTTCGTTAAATGTGTGGCATTTGATATTATTGTGATATTTGATTTAATTTCGTTAAATGTGTGGCATTTGATATTATTGTGATATTTGATTTAATTTCGTTAAATGTGTGGCATTTGATATTATTGTGATATTTGATTTAATTTCGTTAAATGTGTGGCATTTGATATTATTGTGATATTTGATTTAATTTCGTTAAATGTGTGGCATTTGATATTATTGTGATATTTGATTTAATTTCGTTAAATGTGTGGCATTTGATATTATTGTGATATTTGATTTAATTTCGTTAAATGTGTGGCATTTGATATTATTGTGATATTTGATTTAATTTCGTTAAATGTGTGGCATTTGATATTATTGTGATATTTGATTTAATTTCGTTAAATGTGTGGCATTTGATATTATTGTGATATTTGATTTAATTTCGTTAAATGTGTGGCATTTGATATTATTGTGATATTTGATTTAATTTCGTTAAATGTGTGGCATTTGATATTATTGTGATATTTGATTTAATTTCGTTAAATGTGTGGCATTTGATATTATTGTGATATTTGATTTAATTTCGTTAAATGTGTGGCATTTGATATTATTGTGATATTTGATTTAATTTCGTTAAATGTGTGGCATTTGATATTATTGTGATATTTGATTTAATTTCGTTAAATGTGTGGCATTTGATATTATTGTGATATTTGATTTAATTTCGTTAAATGTGTGGCATTTGATATTATTGTGATATTTGATTTAATTTCGTTAAATGTGTGGCATTTGATATTATTGTGATATTTGATTTAATTTCGTTAAATGTGTGGCATTTGATATTATTGTGATATTTGATTTAATTTCGTTAAATGTGTGGCATTTGATATTATTGTGATATTTGATTTAATTTCGTTAAATGTGTGGCATTTGATATTATTGTGATATTTGATTTAATTTCGTTAAATGTGTGGCATTTGATATTATTGTGATATTTGATTTAATTTCGTTAAATGTGTGGCATTTGATATTATTGTGATATTTGATTTAATTTCGTTAAATGTGTGGCATTTGATATTATTGTGATATTTGATTTAATTTCGTTAAATGTGTGGCATTTGATATTATTGTGATATTTGATTTAATTTCGTTAAATGTGTGGCATTTGATATTATTGTGATATTTGATTTAATTTCGTTAAATGTGTGGCATTTGATATTATTGTGATATTTGATTTAATTTCGTTAAATGTGTGGCATTTGATATTATTGTGATATTTGATTTAATTTCGTTAAATGTGTGGCATTTGATATTATTGTGATATTTGATTTAATTTCGTTAAATGTGTGGCATTTGATATTATTGTGATATTTGATTTAATTTCGTTAAATGTGTGGCATTTGATATTATTGTGATATTTGATTTAATTTCGTTAAATGTGTGGCATTTGATATTATTGTGATATTTGATTTAATTTCGTTAAATGTGTGGCATTTGATATTATTGTGATATTTGATTTAATTTCGTTAAATGTGTGGCATTTGATATTATTGTGATATTTGATTTAATTTCGTTAAATGTGTGGCATTTGATATTATTGTGATATTTGATTTAATTTCGTTAAATGTGTGGCATTTGATATTATTGTGATATTTGATTTAATTTCGTTAAATGTGTGGCATTTGATATTATTGTGATATTTGATTTAATTTCGTTAAATGTGTGGCATTTGATATTATTGTGATATTTGATTTAATTTCGTTAAATGTGTGGCATTTGATATTATTGTGATATTTGATTTAATTTCGTTAAATGTGTGGCATTTGATATTATTGTGATATTTGATTTAATTTCGTTAAATGTGTGGCATTTGATATTATTGTGATATTTGATTTAATTTCGTTAAATGTGTGGCATTTGATATTATTGTGATATTTGATTTAATTTCGTTAAATGTGTGGCATTTGATATTATTGTGATATTTGATTTAATTTCGTTAAATGTGTGGCATTTGATATTATTGTGATATTTGATTTAATTTCGTTAAATGTGTGGCATTTGATATTATTGTGATATTTGATTTAATTTCGTTAAATGTGTGGCATTTGATATTATTGTGATATTTGATTTAATTTCGTTAAATGTGTGGCATTTGATATTATTGTGATATTTGATTTAATTTCGTTAAATGTGTGGCATTTGATATTATTGTGATATTTGATTTAATTTCGTTAAATGTGTGGCATTTGATATTATTGTGATATTTGATTTAATTTCGTTAAATGTGTGGCATTTGATATTATTGTGATATTTGATTTAATTTCGTTAAATGTGTGGCATTTGATATTATTGTGATATTTGATTTAATTTCGTTAAATGTGTGGCATTTGATATTATTGTGATATTTGATTTAATTTCGTTAAATGTGTGGCATTTGATATTATTGTGATATTTGATTTAATTTCGTTAAATGTGTGGCATTTGATATTATTGTGATATTTGATTTAATTTCGTTAAATGTGTGGCATTTGATATTATTGTGATATTTGATTTAATTTCGTTAAATGTGTGGCATTTGATATTATTGTGATATTTGATTTAATTTCGTTAAATGTGTGGCATTTGATATTATTGTGATATTTGATTTAATTTCGTTAAATGTGTGGCATTTGATATTATTGTGATATTTGATTTAATTTCGTTAAATGTGTGACATTTGATATTATTGTGATTTTTGATTTAATTTCGTTAAATGTGTGACATTTGATATTATTGTGATTTTTGATTTAATTTCGTTAAATGTGTGGCATTTGATATTATTGTGATATTTGATTTAATTTCGTTAAATGTGTGGCATTTGATATTATTGTGATATTTGATTTAATTTCGTTAAATGTGTGGCATTTGATATTATTGTGATATTTGATTTAATTTCGTTAAATGTGTGGCATTTGATATTATTGTGATATTTGATTTAATTTCGTTAAATGTGTGGCATTTGATATTATTGTGATATTTGATTTAATTTCGTTAAATGTGTGGCATTTGATATTATTGTGATATTTGATTTAATTTCGTTAAATGTGTGGCATTTGATATTATTGTGATATTTGATTTAATTTCGTTAAATGTGTGGCATTTGATATTATTGTGATATTTGATTTAATTTCTTTAAATGTGTGGTGTGTGATATTATTGTGATATTGGTTGTTGAATTAATTTTATGCATATGTTTGATTAGATGAGTTTAAATGATGTTATAATAAAAATAGATGTGTTGTGATAATTATATGTAATGATGATAATGTATGATTAATAATGGTGATGTGATAAATTTGTGATGAATATATATGTGTTGTTGTATGATTGATGATAGTGATTCTATAAATTGTGATGAGTTTATGTGATGATGATGATGATGTGTGATTAATTATAGTGATGTTATAAATTGTGATGAGAATATTGTGATTTCAATTTGTGTCTGAGATGACGGTATTAATGGAGTATCATATACCAACGAGGGGAGAAAATAAATATTGTGAATTTGTGAAGTGGAGATTATTTTGTCATCATATAGGTAGGGCCTGACAAGCCTAGTGATTCTGGGGAAGTACAACTGAATGAGCCTGATCGTGGCGGTCTGCTGTTGAGCCTTAAGGCAAGATTGTTAGACCTTGGAGGTATTCGGGTGGGGAATTCCTAGGTGACTTGGAGGTAGCACTCCAAATGTCGGGAGCTACCACGCAACACACGTTTACCTCGACTGTCACGTATATGTGTCTCGGGTTGAGTTGAGGGGATCTATGAGGACAGGGCCAATTTGAATTGTCCGTCCACCGGGATGGTGGCATAGTATCAAGCCTCCTAACCAAGTACTTCAGAGTTAGAATGGTACCACATTGTGAAGTAGAGTCTAAGCTCATGCATAGCATTGCATTTACTTGTGATTGTTTTGTGGTGATTGATGTGTTTCAAAAGTAATAATAATTACTCCTAGATGATTTGATGCATACTTTAATGAGATGATTATCTTACTTGAGTGAATTTGATGTTATAATATGATACTATTTACTTAAATATTTTGATATATCGTAATGTGATTATGATACGGTCTATTATGATTGTTGCGTGTTCTTCTTACTTATATTATACTATTAACATGATTTTGAAACTCACCTCCTTCGTTGTTTGTGTTTGACTGCCTTGGCCCTGCGTTTGCGAAATTGCAGTTGTTATAGGTTAATAAGTCTTGAAGTTCAAGTTTGGGAGGAACCCCGCTCTGATATGTGATACCGGGAATAAGGGTTGTAATTTGTATTTTACTTATTTATTTTGAAACGACTTTTGTATGAAAGCCATATAAGTACTAGTAGGCTTTTAGAATTAAATCAAGTAATTATACTTAATTCAAGCTTATTGAGATTGCACTATGGAGTAAAGAAGTTAAGGTGTTCCTTTTGATTTTTGAGAAACGTGATATCCTAAATTAAAAATTAAAGTTTTTATTTTCTTGGAAACATATTTTTATTTATCCGCTGCAAATTTTATAGAAATATGATATAAATTATTATATATATTATTTTAGGGTTTAGGGTGTCACAACATGAAAATTGCCTGAAATGTCCAGATGAAATCCGTATTATATATATTTTATAGATGGACTTTTCGGGCGATTTTCATACCACTAGACTAAAATGGATTGAAATCCGTATTTTCGGACCACACGATGGCTAGTGTTTGAAATTTGACATGGACCTCGAAATACAGTAATAAATTTAGAAGAAGATGGCTATAAGGGTCTCTCGGTCGGCGATTTCATTTGGTCTTTTCGACCGATTTTCATACCCCTCGACAAAAATGGATCAAAATCTATATTTTCAGACCAGACGATGTCTAGTGTTTGAAATCTGACCCCAAATGAGAAACATTGTTTCATATTTAGGAGAAGAATGCTAAAAGGGTCACCCAATCCTCGATTTCATATGGACTTTTTGGGAGATTTTCGTACACCTCGACAAAAATGGACGGAAATCCTTAATTTCCAACAAGACAATGGCTAGTGTTTGAAATCTGACGCGGAACCCGATATACATTTATAAATTTAGACGATCCTAAATTTCATTTGGTCTTTGCGGGAAATTTTTGTACCACCTAACAAAAATGGACCAAAATCTCTATTTTCGAACCAGGCGAGGGCTAGTGTTTGAAATTTGACGTGGAACCCGAAACACAGTTATAAATTTTGAAGAATTCTTTAAGGGTCTCCTGGTCTTCGATTTCATCTAGACTTTTTAGGCAATTTTCGTACCACCCAACAAATAAGGACCGAAATTCGTATTTTCGAACCAGACGATGGCTAGTGTTTGAAAATCTGACGCAGAACACGAAACTCAGTTGTAAATTTAGGAGAAGAATTCTAAAAGAATCTTCTTCTCCTCGATTTCATTTAGACATTTTGGGCAATTTGTGTACCCCTCGGCAAAAAGGGACCAAAATTTGTATTTTTGAACCAGACGATAGCTAGTGTTTGTAATCTGTCGCATAACCAGAAACACTGTTATGAATTTTGGATTAGAATGCTATAAGGGTTTCCCGGTCCTCGATTTCATCTGGACTTTTCGGGCGATTTTCATACCACCCGACAAAAATGGACAAAAATTAGTATTTCCTGAACAGACGAGGCCTAGTGTTTGAAATTTGACTCGGAACCTGATACGCAGTTATAAATTTTGGAGAAGAATGTTATAAGGGTCTCCTAGTCCTTGATTTTCAGTTGGACTTTTCGGACGATTTTCATACCACTAGACTAAAATGGGTTGAAATTCGTATTTTCGGACCAGGCGATGGCTAGTGATTGTTTTCGGACCGAAATACAGTTATAAATTTAGTAGAAGAATGTTATAAGGGTCTCTCGGTCGTCGATTTCATCTGAACTTTTCAGACGATTTTCGTACCCCTTGATAAAAATGGACCAAAAATCTATATTTTCGAACCAGACGATGGCTAGTGATTGAAATCTGACTCGGAATATGAAACACTGTTATATATTTAGGAGAAGAATGCTATAAGGGTTTCCCAGTCCTCGATTTCATCCTGTATTTTCGGGTGATTTTCTTACCACCCGACTAAAATGGACCGAAAATTGTATTTTTGAACAAAACAATGGCTAGTGTTTGAAATCCGACACGAAACTCGAAACACAATTATAAATTTAGGAGAATAATGTTATAAGGGTCTCTCGGTCCTCGATTTCATCTAGACTTTTCAAGCGATTTTCTTACCCTTCGACTAAAAAGGACCGAAATCTATATTTTCGGACCAAACGATGGCAAGTGTTTAAAATCTGGCGCGGAACCTAAAAACCAGTAATAACTTTTGGAGAAGAATGATATCAAGGTCTCCAAGTCCTCAATTTCATCTGGACTTTTTGGGTGATTTTTGTACCACCCGAAAAAAATTGACCGAAATTTGTATTTTCGAACAAGATGATTGCTAGTGTTTGAAATCTGACGCGGAACCCGAAACTCAATTATAAATTTATGAGAAGAATGCTATAAGGGTCTCCCAGTCCTCGATTTCAACTGGGCTTTTCGGGCGATTTTCATACCACCCGACAAACATGGTCCGAAATTCGTATTTTTGAACAAGACAATTTCTAGTGTTTGCAATTTGAGGCGAAACCCAAAACTCAGTTATAAATTTAGGAGAAGAATGCTATAAGATCCTCTTGGTCCTCGATTTCGGACCAGACGATGGCTAGTTTTTGATATCTGACACGGAACTCGTAACACTATTATATATTTAGGAGAAGAATGCTTTAAGGTTCTCCAGGTCCTTGATTTCATCTGGACTTTTCAGATGATTTTCGTACCACCCGACTAAAATAGACCGAAATCCATATTTTCGAACAAGACGATGGCTTGTATTTGTATTCTGACGCGGAACTTGATACACAATTATAAATTTAGTTGAAGAATGTTATAAGGGTTTCTCGGTCCTCAATTTCATCTGGACTTTTCAGGCAATTTTCGAACCCCTCGACAAAAATGGACCAAAATCTGTATTTTCAGACCAGACGATGGCTAGTGTTTGAAATCTGACCCAAAATGACAAACAATGTTATATATTTAGGAGAAGAATGCTTTAAGGCACTAGGCGAAAAATGTCATTTTATAGCGCTCCTTTTACAGCGCTTACTAAATACAAGCGCTGTTGTAAATATATTTTAAAAATGACGGAGCCTATAACAGTGTTTTTTTGACAAGCGTTGTTGTAGGGTCATATAGCGTTTGCGCATAATGTTTACAATGCTTTTACAGCGCTTGTACACA
>NW_027339896.1:20003-20686 GCF_000331145.2 Cicer arietinum | reverse complement strand
CCAATCTTGTGCATCCAATAAGTGTGTTTGTGTCATTAGATGAACATTTAGGTCATTTTCGTCTTCCCTAGGCTTATTCTTGTGCAATTAGGGTTTCTAACCAATCTTGTGTATCCATTAAGTCCATTTGTGTCATTGGATGAACATTTAGGCCATTTTCGTCCTCCCTAGGCTTATTATAGTCCAATTAGGTTTTTTAACAAACCTTATGCATCCAATAGGTGTGTTTGTGTCATTGGATGAACTTTTAGGTCATTTTCGTCCTCCCTAGGCTTATTCTTTTCCAATAAGGGTTTTTAACCAATCTTGTGCATCCAATAAGTTTATTTCTGTAATTGGATGAACATTTAGGTCATTTTCGTCCACCCTAGGCTTATTTTTGTCCAATTATGGTTTTTAACCTATCTTGTGCATCCAATAAGTCCATTTGTGTCATTGGATGAACATTTAGGTCATTTTCGTCCCCCCTAGGCTTATCCTTGTCCAATTATGGTTTTTAACCTATCTTGTGCATCCAATAAGTTCATTTGTGTCATTGGATGAACATGTACGTCATTTTCGTCCTCCCTAGGCTTATTCTTGTCCAATTAGGGGTTTTAACCAATCTTGTGCATCCAATAAGTGTGTTTGTGTCATTGGATGAACATTTAGGTCATTTTCGTCCTCCCTAGGCTTATTCATAT
>NW_027339896.1:0-287 GCF_000331145.2 Cicer arietinum | reverse complement strand
TCATATTCAATTAGGGTTTTTAACCAATCTTGTGCATCCAATAAGTTAATTTGTGTAATTGGATTAACATTTTGGTCATTTTCTTCCTCCCTAGGCTTATTGTTGTCCAATTAGGATTTTTAACCAATCTTTTGCATCCAATAAGTTCATTTGTGTAATTGGATGAACATTTAGGTCATTTTCGTCCTCCTTAGGCTTATTCTTTTCCAATAAGGGTGTTTAAACAATCTTGTGCATCCAATAAGTTTATTTGTGTCATTGGAAGAACATTTAGGTCATTTTCGTCA
>NW_027339895.1:15308-16845 GCF_000331145.2 Cicer arietinum | reverse complement strand
GGGTTTAGGGTTTCGAGTTTAGATTTTTGGGTTTAGGATTTCGGGTTTATGTTTCGAGTTTAGGATTTCAGATTTAAGGTTTCATGTTTAGGGTTTGACGTAAGGGTTTTGAGTTTAGGGTTTCATGTTTTGGGTTTTGGGTTTCGTGTTAAGGGTTTCGGGTTAAGTCTTCCAGGATTAGGGATTTATGTTTAGGGTTTCAGGTTTATGATTTTGGGATTCAAGTTTAGGGTTTCGGGTTTAGAGTTTTGGGTTTCAGATTTCGGATTTTGGGTTTTTGCTTCTAGGTATAGGGTTACTAGTTTTGGGTTTAGGGTTTAGGGTTGCATCATTACAATTTCAAGTTTCGGGTTTAGGGTTTCAGGTTAAGCGTTTTGGGTTTAGGGTTTCGGATTTAGGGTTTTGGGATTTGGGTTTTGGGTTTAGAGTTTCAGATTTAGGATTTCGGGATTACGGTTTCATGTTTAGGGTGTCGGGTTTAGATTTTAGGGTTTAGGGTTTAGGGTTTAGGGTTTACGGTTTTGAATTTAGGGTTTTCTGATTAGGCTTTTGGGAATAGGGTTTCAGGTTTAGCATTTAAGATTTCGGGTTTAGAGTCTCGAGTGTAGGGTTTACGGTTTTTGGTTCTTGGTATAGGGTTTCTAGATTTGGGTTTAGGGTTTCATGATTAAAGTTTCGGGTTTATGGTTTCGGGTTTAGGGTTTCAGGTTAAGCGTTTTGGGTTTACAGTTTACGATTTCGGATTTAGGGTTTTGGGATTACGGTTTCGGGTTTAGTATTTAGGATTTCAGTTTCGTGTTTCGGGTGTAGGGTTTATGGTTTTGAGATTAGATTTTTGGGTTTGGGGTTTCGGGTTAAGTGTTTTGGGATTATGGTTTCAGGTTTGAGGTTTCGAGTTAAGGGTTTCGGGTTTGGGGTTTAGGTTTTCGCGTTTCGGATTTTGGGTTCTAGGTATAGGGTTTCATGTTTTGGGTTTTGGGTTTCGTGTTAAGGGTTTCGGGTTTGGGGTTTAGGTTTTCGCGTTTCGGATTTTGGGTTCTAGGTATAGGGTTTCATGTTTTGGGTTTTGGGTTTCGTGTTAAGGGTTTCGGGTTTGGGGTTTAGGTTTTCGCGTTTCGGATTTTGGGTTCTAGGTATAGGGTTTCATGTTTTGGGTTTTGGGTTTCGTGTTAAGGGTTTCGGGTTAAGTCTTCCAGGATTAGGGTTTTAGGTATAGGGTTTCAGGTTTAGGATTTTGGGATTCAAGTTTAGGGTTTCGAGTTTAGAGTTTTGGGTTTCAGATTTCGGAAATTGGGTTTTTGGTTCTAGGTATAGGGTTACTAGTTTTGGGTTTTGGGTTTAGGGTTGCATCTTTACAATTTCAAGTTTTGGGTTTAGGGTTTCAGGTTAAGTGTTTTGGGTTTAGGGTTTCGGATTTAGGGTTTTGGGATTAGGGTTTTGGGATTAGGGTTTTGGGTTTAGAGTTTCAGATTTAGGATTTCGGGATTACGGTTTCAGGTTTAGGGTTTCGGGTTTAGATTTTAGGGTTTAGGGTTTA
>NW_027339895.1:13830-14349 GCF_000331145.2 Cicer arietinum | reverse complement strand
TTTCGAGTTTAGATTTTTGGGTTTAGGATTTCGGGTTTATGTTTCGAGTTTAGTGTATCGAGTTTAGGGTTTCAGATTTAGGGTTTCAAGATTAGGGTTTCAGGTTAAGGGTTTCAGATTTCGGTTTTAGTGTTTCAGGTTTACTATTTTGGTTTTCGAATTTAGGGTTTCCTGTTTAGGGGTTAGGGTTGAGGGTTTAGGATTTTGGTTTTAGGGTTTTCGGTTTAATGTTTCGAGTTTAGGGTTTCTGGATTCGGGTTTAAGGTTTCAAGTTTAGGTTTCAGGATTAAGGTTTCCGATTTAGGGTTTCGAGTTTAGGGTTTCATGTTTTGGGTTTCTGTTTACGGTTTCTAGTTAAGGGTTTTAGGTTTAGAGTTTCAGGATTCAAGTTTACTGTTTCGAGTTTAGGGTTTCCAGTTTAGAGATTCTGGTTAAGAGTTTTGGGTTTGGGGTTAAGGGTTTTAGGTTTCGGGTTTTAGGTTTTTTGTTTTAGGTATAGGGTTTGTAGTTTTGGGTTTA
>NW_027339895.1:12336-12982 GCF_000331145.2 Cicer arietinum | reverse complement strand
TAGTTTAGGATTTTGGGTTTAGGGTTTCTGGATTAAGGTTTAAGGTTTCTTGTTTTCGGTTTCAAGTTTCGGATTTCAACATTTAAGTTTTAGTTTTAGGGTTTCGAGTTAAGGGTTTCGTGGTTACGCTTTCAGGTTAAGTGTTTCAGGATTACAGTTTTGGGTTTAGGGTTTCAGGTTTAGAGTCTCGCGATTCAAGTTTAGGGTTTCGGGTTTATGGTTTCGGGTTTAGGATTTCGGATTTAGAGTTTTTGGTTTCGGGTTTAGAGTTTTGGGTTTCGGGTTTAGGGTTTGAGGTTTGGGGTTTAAGTTTTCGCGTTTCAGTTTTTGGGTATTGGGTTTTTGGTTCTAGGTATAGGGTTTCTAGTTTTGGGTTTAGGGTTTCTGGTTTCATGATTAGAGTTTTAGGTTTAAGGTTTCAGGTTTCAAATTAAGCGTTTCGGGTTTAGGGTTTAGGGTCTCGGATTTATGGTTTTGGAATCAAGGTTTCAGGTTTAGCATTTAGGATTTCGGGTATAGGGTTTCGAGTTTAGATTTTTGTGTTTAGGATTTCGAGTTTAAGTTCCGATTTTAGTGTTTCAGGTTTAGGGTTTCAAGATAAGTGGTTCAGGTTAAGGGTTTCGTATTTCGGTTTTATGGTTTTGGG
>NW_027339895.1:7694-12300 GCF_000331145.2 Cicer arietinum | reverse complement strand
GGTTTAGGGTTTATGGTTTAGGATTTTGGGTTTAGGGTTTTGGGCTTCGAGTTTAGGGTTACTGGATTTAAGTTTAAGGTTTCAGGTTTAGGGTTTCGGGAGTAAGATTTCTAATTTAGGGTTTCGAGTTTAGGGTGTCATGTTATGGGTTTCGTGTTTAGGGTTTTGGGATTAGGATTTAAAGTTTAACATTTAGGATTTCGAGGATTTCGGGTTTAGGGTTCCAGTTTACATTTTTGGATTTAGGGTTTCGAGTTTAGATTTTTGGGTTTATAGTTTAGGGTTTAGGGTTTCGGATTTAGGGTTTTGGGTTAAGCGTTTCGGGTTTTGGGTTTCAGATTTAGGGTTTCGGAATTAGGGTTTCAGGTTTAGCATTTAGGATTTCAGGTTTAGAATTTTGAATTTAGATTTTTGGGTTTAGGATTTCGGGTTTAAGTTTCGAGTTTAATGTTTAGGGTTTCAAGATTAGGGTTTCAGATTAAGCGTTCCGGGTTCGGTTTTCAGGTTTCGGGTTTAGGATTTTGGTTTTCGGGTTTAGGGTTTAAGGTTTAGGGTTTAGGGTTTTGGGTTTAGGGTTTCTAGATTTATGTTAAAGGTTTTAGGTTTAGGGTTTCAAGATTAAGGTTTCTGATTTAGGGTTTCAAGTATAGGGTTTCATGTTTAGGGTTTCGAGTTTCGGGTTTAGGATTTAGGGTTTCGGGTTTTGGGTTTTTTGTTCTAGGTATAGGGTTTGTATGTTTGGGTTTAGGGTTTCGGGATAAGGATTTCAGGATTAGGGTTTCAGGTTAACGGTTTTAGATTTCGGGTTGAGGGTTTAGGATTTAGAATTTTTAGTTTAGGATTTCAGGTTTAAGATTTTTGGTTTAGGATTTTGGGTTTATGGTTTTGAGTATAGCGTTTCTGGATTTAGGTTTAAACTTTCTGGTTTCGGGTTTAGGGTTTCGGGTTTCAATATTAGGGTTTTAGGTTAAGGATTTTGGGTTTCGAGTTAAGGGTATTAGGTTTAGGGTTTCGGGTTTTGAGTGTCGACTTTAGAGTTTCTAAATTTAGGTTTAAGGTTTCTGGTTTTGGGTTTCGGGTTTAGGGTTTCAACATTAAGGTTTAATTTTTAGGGTTTCAAGTTAAGGGTTTCGTATTTAGGGTTTAGAGTTAAGTGTTTCAAGATTAGGGTTTTAGTTTTAGAGTTTTAGGTTTAGGGTGTCGGGATTCAAGTATAAGGTTTCGGGTTTAGGGTTTCAGGTTTAGGGTTTAGGGTTTAGGGTTTAGGGTTTACAGTTTAGTGTTTAGGATTTCTGGTTTAAGTTTCGAGTTTAGTGTTTCAGGTTTAGGGTTTCGGGTATAGAATTTCTTGTTTAAGATTTTGGGTTTACGGTTTTGCGTTTAGGGTTTCGAGTTTAGATTTTTGGGTTTAGGATTTCGGGTTTAAGTTTCGAGTTTAGTGTTTCAGGTTTAGGGTTTCGGGTTTAGGGTTTCAGGTTTAGGGTTTCGGGTTTAGGGTTTCAGGTTTAGGGTTTCGGGTTTAGGGTTTCAGGTTTAGGGTTTCGGGTTTAGGGTTTCAGGTTTAGGGTTTCGGGTTTAGGGTTTCAGGTTTAGGGTTTCGGGTTTAGGGTTTCAGGTTTAGGGTTTCGGGTTTAGGGTTTCAGGTTTAGGGTTTCGGGTTTAGGGTTTCAGGTTTAGGGTTTCGGGTTTAGGGTTTCAGGTTTAGGGTTTCGGGTTTAGGGTTTCAGGTTTAGGGTTTCGGGTTTAGGGTTTCAGGTTTAGGGTTTCGGGTATAGAATTTCTTGTTTAAGATTTTGGGTTTACGGTTTTGCGTTTAGGGTTTCGAGTTTAGATTTTTGGGTTTAGGATTTCGAGTTAAAGTTTCGAGTTTAGTGTTTTGGGTTTACGGTTTTGGGTTTAGGGTTTCGGGTTTAGGGTTCCAATATTAGGGTTTCATGTTAAGTGATTCGGATTTTGGTTTTAGGGTTTCGTGTTTAGGATTTTGGTTTTCGGGTTTAGGGTTTCAGGTTTAGGGTTTAGGGTTTAGGATTTTGGGTTTAGGGTTTAGGATTTTGGGTTTAGGGTTTTGGGTTTTGGGTTTAGGGTTTAGGATTTTGGGTTTAGGGTTTAGGATTTTGGGTTTAGGGTTTAGGATTTTGGGTTTAGGGTTTAGGATTTTGGGTTTAGGGTTTAGGATTTTGGGTTTAGGGTTTAGGATTTTGGGTTTAGGGTTTAGGATTTTGGGTTTAGGGTTTTGGGTTTAGGGTTTCGAGTTTAGGGTTTCTGGATTTAGGTTTAAGGTTTAAGGTTTAGGCTTTTAGGATTAGGGTTTCGGATTTAGGGTTCTGGGATTAGGGTTTCAGGTTTAGCATTTTGGATTTCGGGTTTAGGGTTTCGGGTTTAGATTTTTTGATTTAGGGTTTCTGGTTACGGGTTAAGTGATTTGGGATTTAGGATTTTTTGGTTTCGGGTATAGGATTTCTTGTTTCGGTTTTTGGGTTTATGGTTTTGGGTTTAGGGTTTCGAGTTTCTTGATTTAGGTTTAAAGTTTCTTGTTTTGGGTTGAGTTTCGGGTTTCAAGTTTAGGTTTTAGGGTTTAGGGTTTCATGATTAGGGATTCGGGTTTAAGATTTTCGGTTTCGAGTTTAGGGTATCAGGTTTAGAGTTTCAGGTTTGGGATTTCTAGTTTAGGATTTTGGGTTTAGGGTTTTGGTTTTGGGTTTCTGGATTAAGGTTTAAGGTTTCCTTTTTTGGGTTTCGAGTTTCGGATTTCAACATTTAAGTTTTAGTTTTAGGGTTTCGAGTTAAGGGTTTCGTGGTTAGGCTTTCAGGTTAAGTGTTTCAGGATTACGGTTTTGGGTTTAGAGTTTCAGGTTTAGAGTCTCGCGATTCAAGTTTAGGGTTTCGGGTTTATGGTTTCGGGTTTAGGATTTCAGATTTAGAGTTTTTGGTTTCGGGTTTAGAGTTTTGGGTTTCGAGTTTAGGGTTTGAGGTTTGGGGTTTAAGTTTTCGCGTTTCAGTTTTTGGGTATTGGGTTTTTGGTTTTAGGTATAGGGTTTCTAGTTTTGGGTTTAGGGTTTATGGTTTCATGATTAGAGTTTTAGGTTTAGGGTTTTAGGTTTCAAGTTAAGCGTTTCGGGTTTTGGGTTTAGGGTCTCTGATTTAGGGTTTTGGAATCAAGGTTTCAGGTTTAGCATTTAGGATTTCGGGTATAGGGTTTCAAGTTTAGATTTTTGTGTTTAGGATTTCGAGTTTAAGTTCCGATTTTAGTGTTTAAGGTTTAGGGTTTCAAGATAAGTGGTTCAGGTTAAGGGTTTCGTATTTCGGTTTTACAGTTTTGGGTTTCGGTTTAGGAATTGGCTTTTCTGGTTTATGGTTTATGGTTTAGGATTTTGGGTTTAGGGTTTTGGGCTTCGAGTTTAGGGTTACTGGATTTAGGTTTAAGGTTTCAGGTTTAGGGTTTCGGGAGTAAGATTTCTAATTTAGGGTTTCGAGTTTAGGGTTTCATGTTATGGGTTTCGTGTTTAGGGTTTTGGGATTAGGATTTCAAGTTTAGCATTTAGGATTTTTAAGGATTTCGGGTTTCGGGTTCCTGTTTACATTTTTGGATTTAGGGTTTCGAGTTTAGATTTTTGGGTTTATGGTTTAGGGTTTAGGGTTTCAGATTTAGGGTTTTGGGTTAAGCGTTTCCGGTTTTGGGTTTAAGATTTAGGGTTTCGGAATTAGGGTGTCAGGTTTAGCATTTAGGATTTCAGGTTTAGGATTTTGAATTTAGATTTTTGGGTTTAGGATTTCGGGTTAAAGTTTCGAGTTTAATGTTTAGGGTTTCAAGATTAGGGTTTCAAATTAAGTATTCTGGATTCGGGTTTAGGATTTTGGTTTTCGGGTTTAGGGTATAAGGTTTAAGGTTTAGGGTTTTGGGTTTTGGGTTTAGGATTTCGAGTTTAGGGTTTCTGGCTTTAGGTTAAAGGTTTTAGGTTTAGGGTTTCAGGATTAAGGTTTCTGATTTAGGGTTTCAAGTATAGGGTTTCATGTTTAGGGTTTCGAGTTTCGGGTTTAGGATTTAGGGTTTCGGGTTTTGGGTTTTTAGTTCTACGTATAGGGTTTCTATGTTTGGGTTTAAGGTTTCGGGATAAGGATTTCAGGATTAGGGTTTCAGGTTAACAGTTTTAGATTTCGGGTTTAGGGTTTAGGATTTAGAATTTTTAGTTTAGGATTTCAGGTTTAAGATTTCTGGTTTAGGATTTTGGGTTTAGGGTTTCGAGTATAGGGTTTCTGGATTTAGGTTTAAAGTTTCTGGTTTCGGGTTTAGGGTTTCGGGTTTCAATATTAGGGTTTCAGGTTAAGGATTTTGTGTTACGAGTTAAGGGTATCAGGTTTAGGGTTTCAGAATTTGAGTGTCGAGTTTAGAGTTTCTGGATTTAGGTTTAAGGTTTCTGGTTTTGGGTTTCGAGTTTCGGGTTTTGGGTTTCGGGTTTAAGGTTTCAACATTAAGGTCTCATATTTAGGGTTTCAAGTTAAGGGTGTCGGGATTAGGGTTTTAGTTTTAGAGTTTCAGGTTTAGGGTGTCCGGATTCAGGTTTAAGGTTTTGGGTTTAGGGTTTCAGGTTTAGGGTTTAGGGTTTAT
>NW_027339895.1:6180-6957 GCF_000331145.2 Cicer arietinum | reverse complement strand
GGTTTCAGGTTAAGCGTTTCGGGTTTAGGGTTTAGGGTTTTAAGTTTAGGGTTTCAGGTTTAGGGTTTCGGGTTTACAGTTTTTGGTATCGGGTTTCAGGTTTATGGTTTGAGGTTTGGGATTTAGATTTTCGCGTTTCGGATTTTGGGTTTTTGGTTCTAGGTATAGGGTTTCTAGTTTTGGGTTTAGGGTTTAGGGATTCATGATTAGAGTTTCAGGTTCAGGGTTTCAGGTTTCAGGTTAAGCGTTTCGGGTTTAGGGTTTAGTGTTTCGAATTTAGGGTTTCGGGTTTAGGGTTTTGAGTTTAGATTTTTGGGTTTAAGATTTCGAGTTTAGTGTTTCGAGTTTAGGGTTTTGGGTTTAGGGTTTCGGGTTTAGGGTTCCAATATTAGGGTTTAATGTTAAGGGTTTCGAATTTTGGTTTTAGGGTTTCGCGTTTAGGATTTTGGTTTTCGGGTTTAGGGTTTCAGGTTTAGGGTTTAGGATTTTGGGTTTAGGGTTTAGGGTTTTGGGTTTAGGGTTTCTGGATTTAGGTTTAAGGTTTCAGGTTTAGGGTTTTATGATTAAGGTTTCCGATTTAGGGTTTCGAGTTTACGGTTTTATGTTTTAAGTTTCGTGTTTAGGGTTTTTGATTTGGGTTTCAGGTTTTGCATTTAGGATTTCGGGTTTAAGGTTTCGAGTTTAGATTTTTGGGTTTAGGGTTTAGGGTTTCGGGATTCAAGTTTAGGGTCTGGAGTTTAGAGTTTTGGGGATTTAGAGTTTTGGGTTTAGGATTTA
>NW_027339895.1:2431-6034 GCF_000331145.2 Cicer arietinum | reverse complement strand
TTTCGGGTTTAGATTTTTTGATTTAGGGTTTCTGGTTACGGGTTAAGTGATTTGGGATTTAGGATTTTTTGGTTTCGGGTATAGGATTTCTTGTTTCGGATTTTGGGTTTATGGTTTTGGGTTTAGGGTTTTGAGTTTCTTGATTTAGGTTTAAAGTTTCTTGTTTTGGGTTGAGTTTCGGGTTTCAAGTTTAGGTTTTAGGGTTTAGGATTTCATGATTAGGGATTCGGGTTTAAGATTTTTGGTTTCGAGTTTAGGGTATCAGGATTAGGGTTTCAGGTTTGGGATTTCTAGTTTAGGATTTTGGGTTTAGGGTTTTGGGTTTAGGGTTTCTGGATTAAGGTTTAAGGTTTCTTGTTATGGGTTTCGAGTTTCGGGTTTAGGGTTCCAACATTAAAGTTTTAGTTTTAGGGTTTCGAGTTAAGGGTTTCGTGGTTAGGCTTTCAGGTTAAGTGTTTCAGGATTACGGTATTGGGTTTAGGGTTTCAGGTTTAGAGTCTCGGGATTCATGTTTAGGGTTTCGGGTTTATGGTTTTGGGTTTAGGATTTCGGATTTAGAGTTTTTGGTTCCGGGTTTAGAGTTTTGGGTTTCGGGTTTAGGGTTTGAGGTTTGGGGTTTCGGTTTTCGCGTTTCAGTTTTTGGGTATTGGGTTTTTGGTTCTAGGTATAGGGTTTCTAGTTTTGGGTTTAGGGTTTATGGTTTCATGATTAGAGCTTTAGGTTTAGGGTTTCAGGTTTCAGGTTAAGCGTTTAGGGTTTTGGGTTTAGGGTTTTGGATTTAGGGTTTTGGAATCAAGGTTTCAGGTTTAGCATTTAGCATTTCAGGTATAGGGTTTCGAGTTTAGATTTTTGGGTTTAGGGTTTCGAGTTTAGATTTTTGGGTTTATGGTTTAGGGTTTAGGGTTTTGGATTTAGGGTTTTGGGTTAAGCGTTTCGGGTTTTGGGTTTCAGATTTAGGGTTTCGAAATTAGGGTTTCAGGTTTAGCATTTAGGATTTCAGGTTTAGGATTTTGAATTTAGATTTTTGGGTTTAGGATTTTGGGTTTAAGTTTCGAGTTTAATGTTTCGGGTTTAGGGTTTCAAGATTAAGGTTTTTGATTAAGCGTTCCGGATTCGGTTTTAAGGTTTCGGGTTTAGGATTTTGGTTTTCGGGTTTAGGGTTTAAGGTTTAGGGTTTAAGGTTTAGGGTTTTGGGTTTAGGATTTCGAGTTTAGGGTTTCTGGATTTAGGTTAAAGGTTTTAGGTTTAGGGTTTCAGGATTAAGGTTTCTGATTTAGGGTTTCAAGTATAGGGTTTCATGTTTAGGGTTTCGAGTTTCGGGTTTAGGATTTAGGGTTTCGGGTTTTGGGTTTTTTGTTCTAGGTATAGGGTTTCTATGTTTGGGTTTAGGGTTTCGGGATAAGGATTTCAGGATTAGGGTTTCAGGTTAACGGTTTCAGATTTCGGGTTTAGGGTTTAGAATTTTTAGTTTCGGGTTTCGAGTTTAGGATTTTAGGTTTAAGATTTCTGGTTTAGGATTTTGGGTTTAGGGTTTCGAGTATAGGGTTTCTGGATTTAGGTTTAAAGTTTCTGGTTTCGGGTTTAGCGTTTCGGGTTTCAATATTAGGGTTTCAGGTTAAGGATTTTGGGTTTCGAGTTAAGGGTATCAAGTTTAGGGTTTAGGAATTTGAGTGTCGAGTTTAGAGTTTCTGGATTTAGGTTTAAGGTTTCTGGTTTTGTGTTTCGAGTTTCGGGTTTTGGGTTTCGGGTTTTGGGTTTCAACATTAAGGTTTCATTTTTAGGGTTTCAAGTTAAGGGTTTCGTGTTTAGGGTTTCAAGTTAAGTGTTTCAGGATTAGGGTTTTAGTTTTAGAGTTTCAGGTTTAGGGTGTCGGGATTCAAGTTTAAGGTTTCGGGTTTAGGGTTTCAGGTTTAGGGTTTAGGGTTTAGGGTTTAGGGTTTAGGATTTCTGGTTTAAGTTTCGAGTTTAGTGTTTAAGGTTTAGAGTTTTGGGTTTAGGGTTTCGGGTATAGAATTTCTTGTTTAAGATTTTGGGTTTAGGGTTTTGCGTTTAGGGTTTCGAGTTTCTGGATTTAGGGTTTAGGGTTTCGACATTAAGGTTTCAATTTTAGGGTTTTGAGTTAATGGTTTCGTGTTTAGGGTTTCAGGATTAGGGTTTTAAGTTTAGGGTTTCAGGTTTAGGGTTTCGGGTTTACAGTTTTTGGTATCGGGTTTAGAGTTTTGGGTTTCGGGTTTATGGTTTGAGGTTTGGGGTTTAGATTTTCGCGTTTCGGATTTTGGGTCTTTGGTTCTAGGTATAGGGTTTCTAGTTTTGCGTTTAGGGATTAGGGGTTCATGATTAGAGTTTCAGGTTCAGGGTTTCAGGTTAAGCGCTTTGGGTTTAGGGTTTAGTGTTTCGAATTTAGGGTTTCGGGTTTAGGGTTTCGAGTTTAGATTTTTGGGTTTAGGATTTCGAGTTAAAGTTTCGAGTTTAGTGTTTCGAGTTTAGGGTTTTGGGTTTAGGGTTCCAATATTAGGGTTTCATGTTAAGGGTTTCGGATTTTGGTTTTAGGGTTCCGATATACTGACACGTGTGCAAAGTGCAAACCGAAGTAGTAAATAGTTTCACTTAAAGGCAAAATCTTATGTGTCCTACTTCAAACCTATAGACAAAATCTTTAATATAATGTGTAACCCAAGTACTAAATAATTCAAGGCATGCTGAATTAGGTAGACACAAAACAGAAAACATGTTTAAAATGGGGTAAGAATCCAAATATTTTAGTTTTTAGTCCTAACCTGAATGAGCAACAAGCAATCAAAGCATATCCACTTGAGCCGTAGAAATGAAAGTAAGAAAGCTAAAAAAATATAATGACCACTTCACTTTTGCACATGCAACCATAAAAGTAGGAAAGCTAAAAAAAATATAACGATCACTTCGCTCTTGCACATGCGACCAGGTACCCGTATTGCAGAAAGAAAATCTATTTTAGATTCAAGTTTTTCATGATATTATACTAAAATAATTTCAATTAAAAAAAAAAGTAATAAAGTAATTTATATTTACGGATGAATTTCATTTTTTACTTTTGTTTTGGGGATTCACAAAAAGGTTTGTAGCCACTTAATGAAGGGAATCTTAAAATGCTCATAACAAAAAGAGAAAGTTGTGGATGTCTTTACAATGCCGAGCAAATCAAGTATTCATATATCAAATCCCTAAATAAATCAATCCATTGATTTGTCATTTCGGCTTCCTCAATTGATCCTACATTTGAACTGTTTTCCAGCTTGATCCTCAATGACTATTTCAAATTTCTGTGCCATCAAAGTTATAAATTACAAGACATCAAATCAGAATCCTGTGATAAATAACATATATATGTAATTATAAACCAAAATATCATTGAAGATTTGAAGGACTTGAATATACCTACAGAACCGAGGAATTAAGCGAAACAAGCATAACACAACATAATCAAATCCATTGAATAAACATATTTATATAACTGGAAAAGAAAAAAAAAACGACATTCGGCGGCATTCGCCACACAACATGAACCATGATTAAATAATGATTCTCATTTCTAAGTTCTAAAACTAGTTCTTAGGTAGCCAAGCA
>NW_027339895.1:0-1073 GCF_000331145.2 Cicer arietinum | reverse complement strand
CTGCTGGTGGAGCCGCTGCAGCTGCCGCACCTGCCGCCGAGGCCAAGAAGGTACTGTTAGTAATGCTTTATATTAGGTTTCTGTCTTAAGGGTTATATTTAGTAATGATATATTATTGATTGATGTTTTAACCTAATACTATTGAAACTTCAATTGTAAATTGAAATTTGTGTACATTTTCTAGTTTGGATGATCATTTCATAGAGGCTTTGTTGAATGTAGTGTTAAATGTATACCTCGATGTTCAACAGATTAGACAATAATTAGTGGGGTTTAATTTTTTTTAATGCGGGTAGACTGTAACCCTTTTAGTTGTATAAAGACATGAAATAGACTTAATAGTTTTTGAGAACACATAGAACAGATTAGTTGTGCTTGCTGTATTTTTTTCATACTTGTCACTTTTATTTATCGAGTCATGTTTCTGGTTTCTCTGAGCCCAGTTCGGAATATTTATATGTAAACCTACTGTTAAATTTTGTAATTTCGCTATCTGAACGACAACAAAGATATTAATTGCTTTATGGTAACAAGATTGTAATTTGATTGTTGTAGTTTCATTGGAATTTGGGAATTCAACTATCAATTGTAGCTTAATAGTTCTTTGAGTGTAATTATCCACAATTAGTAATAGTATTTTTGGGTATTATTTTGCTCTCACATTAATTGAGTTTAATGTATTATTATTATAGGTTATGCAGTTCGTAATCAGCACTGCACAGACTTTATTAACTGCATATTGTATATTGTACTAAAAAACTTATAGCTTGATGCAGTCCATACTTGCTACTTAATATGATATTGTATATAAGTAACTGAATGTGCTTCATATTTTGTGTTTGCATGAAGAGGCAAAGGAAGAAAGTGACGATGACATGGGCTTTAGTTTGTTTGATTAGGTTTTTCTTTTTAGTTTGTCAATCCAGACTTGTACTCCTTTCCAGGAGTGTTTTCTGGAGACACTTGTTTTGTTTTATAAATTGTTTATCACCCTAAACTTGAGTCTTAGCACCCCTCCGTTTCTTCTAGATCCAAGCTTCATTTCGCGAAGAGTTAGAAGGGAAAGTTGCTCA
>NW_027339894.1:0-4000 GCF_000331145.2 Cicer arietinum | reverse complement strand
TTCATTTGTAAATAATTAAATATTTAACGATATAAGAGATCAATTGTTGAATGATTACTAGTTACATTTAGAATAAAAGATATATTTGGTGTATTGAAAATGAAAGAAAAAAAATAATGTAACAATTTAAATTACAAAACTACATAGAGAAATATAATTGGTAAATGTTATTTCCAATCTTGTGAGGGTAAAATAACATAAATTATGTAATTTCTATGTTTCTGCTTAGTAATAATTATATCATTAATTTATCATTCATATATTGATGATTTTTTATATAATATATAATTTTATTTTCACCGATTAAAATTCTTAGATCCGTCATTGACTAGACTCATACATTTCGAGTGAAAATTTTCGAATTTAAAGTCAAACTCATATATATCAACATCTTTACAACCAATAAGTTAATTGTATTTTTAGATCTATCATTGACTAAACTCATATATTTCGAGTGAGAAATTTCGAATTTAAAATCAAACTCATATATATATATATCAACATCCTTACAATTAATAAGTGAATTGTATTTAGAAAATTGTAGTGGAGGATAAAGTTGTAAATTAAATTATTTAAAACAATGAAAAAAAGTTATTTAGAATCACTTTAAAAGATTAGATATTTTAAAAATTCCAATTATTTAATTGAATAACGGAACGATAAAGTTATAAATAAAATAATATAAACGAAAGTTAAAATTAAAAGAAAAAAATTATTCAAAAGTCCAAACTAGTATTTCCTTTTTATTATGTAGTCTTTAATCTTTATACTCATAAAAAAATAGATATTGTCTTCACTCACATTTATAAATATATATAATTGATTTGCATTGAATGGTAGCTGCAATATGCTGGGGGAAAGGAAAGACAGTGACGGTTGAAGAGATAGAAGTAGATCCACCAAAGGCAACAGAAGTTAGAGTTAAGATGTTGTGTGCAAGTCTCTGCCACACAGACATCTCAAGCATTCAAGGATTTCCTCATGTTTGTTAATTACACATTTTAATTAATCCTATAATAAAATCTACCACTAATTAATGGATTTTACTATTTATCTAATTTTCAGAATCAATTTCCTCTAGCACTTGGACATGAAGGAATTGGGTAACATGAGAATCAAACTTTTTTTTTTTTTTCAGTTAGTCTTTGATGTATCGGATTCATGTTAAAAAAAAAAAAGACTAAATAATATTTGTGGTCCATTAACTTAATTTCAGTTAACGTTTTAGTTTTTTATTTTATTTTTTTGATTTGATCAATTATTTTAATTTTAAGTGACGATTTGATCTTTTATATTTCAAAATGTCAACAATGTTATCATTTTTTTATAAAATTTTCAAACAAAACCCATAAAATTAATTATCATATTTAATATAATGTAAATTTCATCAAATACATAACTCAAATATTCAAATAAATTCATATTTTAATCTCCAACAACATCAAATTCATCGAATAAATAATAAAAATATGAGTTTATTTAAAGATTTAAGTTACCAATTTGATGAAATTTGCATTATATTGAAGATGATAATTAATTTTATAAGTTTTATTTGAAAATTTTGATGAATTTTTGTAAAAAAGAAAAATAATATTGTTGACATTTTAAAACATAAAAGATCAGATTGTCAGTTAAAATTAAAATAAAAGACCAAATCAAGAAGAAAAAAAAAGATAAAAGACTAAAACATTAACTGAAATTAAGATAAACAACCGCAAGTGCTATTTTGTTAAAACGAATTCCATATTGTGTTATTTAAAATAGTATAAACAAAACTTGATATAAAAAATACCATAAACAAAACTTTTAATGTTATTATTTCAAAAATATTTTTTAATTAATTTAGATTTTATTATCATTAAACAACATTTTATGATATAAATTACAAAGTACAATTGCTTTTTGAAATAATTAACTAATCGTGTGTATTGGATAAATTAAATGCAGTGTTGTAGAGAGTATTGGCGATGAAGTAAGAAATCTAAAGGAAGGGGATTTTATAATTCCAACATACATAGGAGAATGTGAAGAATGTGAGAATTGTGTTTCAGGAAAAACCAATGTGTGTTTGACACATCCTGTGAGGTTGACTGGTCTAATGCCAGACAACAGTTCAAGGTTGTCAATTAAAGGGCAAAAACTATACCATGTTTTGAGTTGTGCTACATGGTCAGAATATGTGGTTGTTGATGTCAACTACCTTACTAAAGTTGATCCAAACATTAATTTGGCTTATGCTAGTTTCATCTCATGTGGCTTTTCAACTGGTTATGGAGCTTCTTGGAAGGAAGCCAAAATTGAAACTGGTTCAACTGTTGCTGTTTTTGGTCTTGGAGCTGTTGGATTAGGGGTATCAACAAAACAATCTTATACTTATATTTATATTTAAATTAGAAAATATTTTTAAATTAATTTTATATTGAGGATGGGAGATTGTGGTACAGGCTATAAGCGGGGCCAAGATGATGGGAGCAAGTAAGATAATTGGGATAGACAAAAATGAAAAGAAGAAAGAAATAGGAGAAGCTTTTGGAATGACTCATTTTATAAATCCAAGTGGTTCTGATAAATCTCCTTCAGAATTGGTCAAAGAGTTGTGTGGAATGGGTGTAGATTATTGCATTGAATGCACTGGAGTTCCAACTTTACTAACTCAATCTGTGGAAGCCACAAAAGTGGTAATTTTCACTTCATCAAATATTGTTCTTGTTTGGTTAATTAATTCATTGAATTATAAGCATGTTTCTAATAAAATAATAAATTTTGAAAGTTTTTATATGTTTATGTGTATAGGGAATAGGTAAAACAATTGCGGTTGGTATAGGAGCTGAACCTGTTGCACCATTTGGACTTCTTGCCATGTTGTTTGGTAGAACCTTGAAAGGTTCTTGTTTTGGAGGTGTCAAAACTAAATCTGATCTTTCAATCATAGCTAACAAATGTCAAAAAGAGGTAAACCTCATCGAGTACTTCAATTATAATACTCTATTTATCTTATATTAACTTGTTTAATATAGCGTGTCTTTCAAGATGATTAATTATACTTTTTTAAAGTAAAATATTTATTAAAAAGCTATTAGTAGTAAAATTTACCCACACTAAAACTAGATAAGAGAAGTACCTCAAATTGGAACTTGTACTTGAATATATTAAATATTATTGCAACTATCATATGAATGTAAGTTTTATATATGAGAAGAAAAAGAAAAAAGATTTGCTTGCAGATATACTACATTTTCTTAGAGCTTTCTTGCTTATATTTTAATTTTGATAAGTGTTTATACACGTTCTAATAATAATATATTATTTTGTATTTTACAGGAATTTCCTCTTCAAGAACTTTTCACCCATGAGGTCTCTTTGGTAGACATAGGAAAAGCATTTGAGTTCTTGAAACAACCCAATTGTGTGAAAGTTGTCATCAGAATGTGATATTCATCCCAACAAGTGTTACAGCTAAGACCAAATTTTCAAGAAAGTCTGCGAAGATAATAATTTTTTAAAACGGAAACAGAAAATAATTACTGGTGTTATTTTGGCTTTTTCAAAATAATTGTAAACTAGATTATGGCCCGCGCACTGCGCGGATATTAATTAATTAATTTTATAAATTTTATAAATAATATTTTATATATTATAAATATAGTTATTTTATAATATTACTTTATTGATTTGTAATAATTGAATATGATTAGGAAAATTAAAATGAAGGAAAATCATGTTTATCACAATCATCTAATTTAATTTTTAAAATATTTTGTAAAATTCGTATGATAACTTATTATATAGGATAATTGTTTGACTCATTGTACTTTGATTATTAATTTATTTTTCAACATATAATGGTACTTGTAGTTATTTGATGAAATAAAATGTAAAATACAAACCAAAAAATAAGATGTAAAAAATGTTAATGTTGAATTATATTGTAGTGTAGCTAAATTTATTTGTTTTATTAGTATGATATTTTAATTGCGACCATGAGAAGTTGTTTTAAAAA
>NW_027339893.1:4596-5867 GCF_000331145.2 Cicer arietinum | reverse complement strand
CTAAATGTTCATCCAATGACACAAATGAACTTATTGGATGCACAACATTGGTTAAATACCCTAGTTGGACAAGAATAAGCCTAGGGAGCACGAAAATGACCAAAATGTTCATCCAATGACAAAAATGAACTTATTGCATCCACAAGATTGGTTAAAAACCTTAATTGGACAAGAATAAGCCTATGGAGGACGAAAATGACCTAAATGTTAATCCAATGACACAAATGATTATTAGATGCACAAGATTGGTTAAATACCCTAATGGGACAAGAATAAGCCTAGGGAGGACGAAAATGACCAAAATGTTCATCGAATGACACAAATGAACTTATTGGATGCACAAGATTGGTTAAATACCCTAATGGGACAAGAATAAGCCTAGGGAGGACGAAAATGACCAAAATGTTCATCGAATGACACAAATGAACTTATTGGATGCACAAGATTGGTTAAATACCCTAATGGGACAAGAATAAGCCTAGGGAGGACGAAAATGACCAAAATGTTCATCGAATGACACAAATGAACTTATTGGATGCACAAGATTGGTTAAATACCCTAATGGGACAAGAATAAGCCTAGGGAGGACGAAAATGACCAAAATGTTCATCGAATGACACAAATGAACTTATTGGATGCACAAGATTGGTTAAATACCCTAATGGGACAAGAATAAGCCTAGGGAGGACGAAAATGACCAAAATGTTCATCGAATGACACAAATGAACTTATTGGATGCACAAGATTGGTTAAATACCCTAATGGGACAAGAATAAGCCTAGGGAGGACGAAAATGACCAAAATGTTCATCGAATGACACAAATGAACTTATTGGATGCACAAGATTGGTTAAATACCCTAATGGGACAAGAATAAGCCTAGGGAGGACGAAAATGACCAAAATGTTCATCGAATGACACAAATGAACTTCCTAATTGGACTAGAATAAACCTAGAGAGGACGAAAATGACCTAAATGTTAATCCAATGACACAAATGAACTTATTGCATGCACAAGATTGGTTAAAAACCTTATTTGGACAAGAATTAGCTTAGGGAGGACGAAAATGGCCTAAATGTTCATCCAATGACACAAATGAACTTAATGCATGCACAAGAATGGTTAAAAAACCCTAATTGGACAAGAATAAGTCTAGGGAGGAGAAAATGACCTAAATGTTCATCCAATGACACAAATGAACTTATTGCATCCACAAGATTGGTTAAATACCCTAATTCGACAAGAATAAGCCTAGGGAGGACGAAAATGAC
>NW_027339893.1:0-4547 GCF_000331145.2 Cicer arietinum | reverse complement strand
TTGCATCCACAAGATTGGTTAAATACCCTAATTGGACAAGAATAAGCCTAGGGAGCACGAAAATGACCTAAATGTTCATCCAATGACACAAATGACCTTGTTGCATCCACAAGATTGGTTAAATACCCTAATTGGACAAGAATACGCCTAGGAAGGACGAAAATGACCTAAATGTTCATCCAATGACACAAATGAACCTATTGCATGCACAAAATTGGTTAAAAATCTTAATTGGACAAAATTAAGTCTAGGGAGGACGAAAATGACTTAAATGTTCATCCAATGACACAAACGCAACCTATTGGATGCACAAGATTGGTTTAAAACCCTAGTTGGACAAGAATAAGCCTAGGGAGGACGAAAATGACCTAAATGTTCATCTAATGACACAAATGAACTTATTGCATCCACAAGATTGGTTAAATACCCTAATTGGACAAGAATACACCTAGGGGGGACGAAAATGACCTAAATGTTAATCCAATGACACAAATGAACCTATTGCATGCACAAGATTGGTTAAAAACCTTAATTGGACTAGAATAAACCTAGAGAGGACGAAAATGACCTAAATGTTAATCCAATGACACAAATGAACTTATTGGATGCACAAGATTGGTTAAATACCCTAATTGGACAAGAATACGCCTAGGGAGGACGAAAATGACCTAAATGTTCATCTAATGACACAAATGACCTTATTGCATCCACAAGATTGGTTAAATACCCTAATTGGACAAGAATACGCCTAGGGAGGACGAAAATGACCTAAATGTTCATCTAATGACACAAATGACCTTATTGCATCCACAAGATTGGTTAAATACCCTAATTGGACAAGAATACGCCTAGGGAGGACGAAAATGACCTAAATGTTCATCTAATGACACAAATGACCTTATTGCATCCACAAGATTGGTTAAATACCCTAATTGGACAAGAATACGCCTAGGGAGGACGAAAATGACCTAAATGTTCATCTAATGACACAAATGACCTTATTGCATCCACAAGATTGGTTAAATACCCTAATTGGACAAGAATAAGCCTAGGGATAACGAAAATGACCTAAATGTTCATCTAATGACACAAATGAACTTATTGCATCCACAAGATTGATTAAATTCCCTAATTGGACAAGAATACGCCTAGGGAGGACGAAAATGACCTAAATGTTAATCCAATGACACAAATGAACTTATTGCATCCACAAGATTGGTTAAATACCCTAATTGGACAAGCCTTGAGACCGAACTATAATACCAATTGAAGACGCAAACACGAGAAGAGAGATTCAATTGTGTTTGACAAAGTTCATAATTTTTTGCTAATTTGATGATGGCTGGTTGGATTTTATAAATTACTTAGATAAGAAGCAATCGGGTTCAGAGGAAGCAAACAATGAAATCATAAAGAATTGGACGCACAAATTTTTCCCGATTCACCACTAACTTGGTTAAATCCAATTCCCTCATTCATAAGGTTTTAATCCACTAATTCAAATACCTTGAATTACAAAGCACCTGACCCTCCAAGCCAGTCTTCCCAAAAAACCTAACAATCCCATGCTTTTGAGGAACTAACCACCTTGACCGTACTAGCCAAGTCTTCTTCTAACAACCTGACAACTCTAGATAATTTATGGAATACAACTAACACCTTGACCCTACAAATCAAGTCTTCTCCGCACATACTAACAACCCCAAGTTGTTGAAGGAACGCTAAAGCTGTTATGGGGCTAGGTTGCAAGAATTTGGAACTTAAGTTATTTTTTCTAGCACGTAGATTATAACAATGACTATCAGAATCTAAGTAAAACACTTAGAAAATATTTCTCATTCAAACAAGCGTTTCTCTCTTTGAAATCTAAGATGAATTTGGAATTTTGAGCTTGAGTTCTTCTACTTTTTTTTTTTTTGATTTTTCGATGATATTCTTCTTTAACCTTGAGTATTTATTTATAGTTAAAATTAGGGCTTCAATTTAGTCTTTATTTGATTTTGAATTGTATCTTCATTCCTAGTTTGGTGAACAATGATCTTATTCAAAAATAATTCTTAACAAGATAATTTTTTATAATTTGTTCTTTAGCGATTTATTTAATTCTAATTTCAATCTGAGCAGTTCTTTTAGATTGATTTTGTTCGTCTTTTGTTCAGATTGAATTTGTAAATTCTTCACATTGATTATGTTCGTATATTTTGTTAAGATTGAGTTTTTAAATTTTTCAAATTAATATTGTTCATATTTTACTGTAGATAAATCTTGATCAAATCTACTTGTAAATAATTCATATTTTCTTGTGATGAATCTTGATCAAATCTTTAAATCTTGACCATATCTTCTTTGCAACTTGGTCAAAGATTTTCTTCAATCATAAATCAGAATAAAATATTATTTTAGATTTTCTTCAATAACATTTAACCATTTCTTCTCTTCAACTTGGTCAAAAATTTTCTTCAATCATATATTTGAATCAAATAATATTTAAGATTTTCTTCAAAAACATTTGACAATATCTTCTTTTCAATTGTGTCAAAGATTTTGTTCAATTATAAATATGAATCAAATCTTATTTTATATTTTCTTCAAAAACACGAGTCTTCTTTCATACTATGTGAAGTCCAACTTGAATCCAAGAAGTTAACATCAAATACTAAGCATAAAACCAACTTGAATCCAACAGTTTATAACTTTGGGAGTCTCTTGGTCAACAATTTTCTTTCTTTTTCTTGTCCTTGAATTAAGACCAAGTTTTCCATATTTTTTGCACTTCACTATTGGAAGTGTCCTTCGCAATATGTTAGGAAGTTGTCTTGATGATCCGCTGTCGCACATGAGTCAAATACAATTAATAAATTGTAAATAAAGGTAATAACTCGAGTCGTTTTGCAAGGACTTTTGATATAATAATATTAACCGAATTGAAAGTTGAAATTAGAAAATGGGTTTTTTAGATTTTTGTTTTAACCAATGAGCAAAATAATTAATCCGTTGATTCGAGTTTCAGACCTATCACAAATTCTATCAATGAATTTAATTTCTAATTCGTGATTTTATTCTTATTTGACTATAGAATTGATCAAACAAACGTATTGAATCCTATGTGAATTTGGTTTCTTTGACTGGATTAAGCATCACAATCATCAAAATATTACAACTAATGATCAAGCGCCGCAAAATTATAATTCAATTAAATTAGAAACCGAAACTGAATTATGTCAATTGAATTTAATTGATCCTATTGATACAAAATTTAAGCAATCATAATATCAATATAATCAAATAAACTGAAATAGAATCATGAAGCGAAATTGACTGTGTAACCTGAATCTCAAGGTGTTGATGAAACTTCAAAACTCGTGGATTAATCTTATAAAATTAATCTTCCATGAAATTAAAATAAAAAGTGTTTATTTCTTGTATCAATCTCAATCCTAAAATTTCATCCTTATAAAAGAAAGAAAACTCCCATTAAAAATGCTAAACTACCATTAAAAAACCGGTAAATAGTAAATTACTTATATTATGATGAAACAAAATCTTCTGGAGCAACATGGTTATGCAACATGCAGGAAATTGCATGACAACAAGGAACACTGATAAGTCTCATTTTCTACAAGCACATATCTTTTGGCCTAAATGGACCTCAAATGTGTCAGGTTCATTGGACACCTCAATCCTCACCCATTCAATGCACATTTTCTAGCTCTCAACCATTTTTAAGCCTTTTCTAACAACAATTGTATCTAAGGACAAGATTGATCTATTGAATGTTTCACACATATTGTTCAGTCGTAGATCACATTTGTATTAGTACTAAATGCATATCTAGCTCAAGTTCCAGGTGGAAGCTTCATCATATTTACCCAAGCAGCTTCATTCATTTCCTTCATTCTATGCATAATTTTTTTTTTTTCATTTATACTCTAGGGTATTTCTTTTTCAAGTTTCCATAAAGATGTTTCACACATAACCTATACTCAATACCGACTCTATTTATTTGAATTTCAGGTCCCAAACCCTGTAAGATTATAAAAGTTTCATTATCAATTGATATGTAAAGTATTATGAAAATAATATATTAACTAAGTTGATTTAGTACACCTTTTGTTTGTCTGAAATGAAGGCCCATTGCTTCTGTTGTATATTATATAAATCTCATAAGATCTTGTCCAAAAACAATTGCCACGAATCTCTTGTCTTTTCCTCTACCACGTCATATGTTATAGATATCATTTGATTATTCATATCTTTACTCATTGCTACCATGAGTTGACCACCATACTCACCTTTTAAAAATCATGCTTCTAATCCAACTAAGGGCCGACATGTATAAGCAAATGTTGCCTTACATGCCTTAATGCATACATATATCCTTTCAAATATGGAACCATCATTCCCATTAATACATTCGATGATAACAGGACTGTTTGGATTAGACCTCCTTAATTCTTTTGCATAACTTTTTAAATGTGAGTATTGTTCATTAGTAGCTCCTTGAATCATTTCAATTACTCTTCTTCTTACCTTGTATGTTTGGTAAC
>NW_027339892.1:0-3092 GCF_000331145.2 Cicer arietinum | reverse complement strand
CCCTTGTTCTCTATAGTACCATGAAATTTTATCTCCAGTAAGGCTAGCTATACTCTGAGCCCAATCACGATTGCTCTTGACCCCAACATGATACCCTTTCTTGATTATGTGAGACACAAACCAAGTATACAGCACTGGAACACAACATAAAATTGTTCCCCCTTTCTTCCCGTGTCGCATATGCATAGAGTAGTATACATCAGCAAGAACCGCAGGAACTGGGTTTTGTTTATGTTTGTTAAAAGCTAAGAATACATTTATGGCAGCAAAATCTACAAAGTTATCAAGGTTTGGAAATATAACAATACCGTAGATAATGAGGGCCAAAACATCTATAAAAGTACTCCATTCTTTTTTATCAGCTAAATCTTGGCACTTTTGCTCTAGATATTTTCTTGAAAACCCATGAATAGCCCCTTTTTCCTCTTTTGTACTTGCCAACTCTCTTATGTCGATCTTCAACACTTCAGCAATTGTGTCCAACTTCGGTGGTTGCCCAGTATATCGATAAGGATTTCCTCTTTCTAGGGAGTAACCCAATATCCGTTCAAATTCCTCTAATGTTGGGGCCAACTGAAAGTCCTGAAAGGTGAAACATCTTAAGAGAGGATCATAATACTGAGCCAATGCTGTGAGGGCACCTGTTTGCACATTTACTGCCAACAGATTTAGGATCTTCCCATATTTGTGAAAGAAACTATCACGTTGTATAGTTTTCATTTGATTGCTGATGTCTCTTAAACTTTTCAAATCAGGTTGCTTGAACTTTAAAAGTAAGGTTTTCCTTTTTTCCGAACCCATTGTCCACTTAAATAACACGTGACTAAGATTTGTATGATTCCCCAAAAATCCTGAAAATTTATGCAAAATGCTATTATGTTTTATTTTTCCTTAGAAAGAGAGAAAAAAAAAATGTCATGACATATGAATGAAACTAATATATATTTATAATGTCTTGAATATATGAGATAATTTTTTTGGTTTTAATAGATATTCTTTCAATGAAAGGATCTATTGGCTTATGTAGTGAAACTCTCACAAGGGAGGCTCTATGGTTCTAAACACGGTTCCTAGAGCCAATAATCCTATTTTAGAATATTGTCAACAACAATAGGTAAACTATTTGAAGTGACAATAACCTCAATAGGATCAAACTCTAGGTGAGATCTTCATGCTAACCAAACAGGATGTACATCCAGAAGGCTACCACTACGCGATCTTGAAACTAAGCTTAAGTTTTGTTCAAACCCGGGTATAAGGTTCCACTCATAAGTGTGTGTCTTAAAAAAGTGTAGGTGTTGAATAAACATAATTCAATAAATCCATAATACTAACAAAACATATATACATATATAAAATAAATAGATAAATAAATAACATAAAATAAAAAATAATCTACTAGCCTAAAAGAATATTATAATGTCAACTAATACTTATTAAGAAATAAAAACACATAAATAAAATGAAAATGAAAAACAAACAAATATAGAAAAAAGTTAAAAAATTATGCACAATTAATTTTTAGGCTTGACTCTCGAAATATCCCCAGTGGAGTCGCCAGCTGTCGCGGCCTAAAGTTTCGAGTTTTCATCGAATTCAATGGAGTCGCCACCAAAATTTATTTTAAAATAGGGAAAATATTGGGAAACCCTTAAAAATGTAAAAATGGTCTTTGAAACCAGATTTTGAGTTCGGGAGTCGATTATGCGTAGGGAAGGTATTAGCACCCTACGACATCCGTTAAAATACGGTTACCTTTAATTAATTGTGCAAAATTATATCAACTTAAATATATTTATTTTTCTTTATTATTAAATATGAATATAAATTGTTTTTTATAAATGTGATTTTTTGAGATAAAAGTAAATTTGACGAACTTAAAGAAGACTTGCTTGATTTGAATAATTATTTTAAAATATGAGTTTTAAAACGATCGAGTTGTACAACTCGTGTCTCAAAACTCGAGGAGTAAAAAGATGTCACATCTAATTTAACCCTCTTTAGAATATTTTATTATTCTTTTATAAAATAGAGTTTCAAGAAGACCAAGTAGTACGACTTGTGTCTTAACAATTTCAAGATTAAAAAACACATCTAATTAAATTTTAAAAAAAGTTGATTTTTAATCTATTCATTTATAAAAATAAATTTTAAAGTTATTAAAATATATAATTTGTATTGTGCAAATCAGGGATTAAAATGTCATTTTTAAATTATTTGTGAATATGAGATTTAGAACTATCAAATTGTCACAATTTGTGTTCTAATAACTCAAAGATTAAAAAGATGTCACATCTAGTTAATTTTTAATGAAATATTTGTTTGTTTTTTTAATTTTAATTTTATAACTTTTTTTTTTAGAAAAAAAATAAAATTGATACTACATATTAAATAAGTTTAAACGATTTTTTTGAAATAAAATAGTGAAAAGAAAAATATATAGACTTGTAACTTAATCTATTAAATAAATAAAAAAAGATTTTAATACTAATTATAAATGTAACCCTCTTTTAAACTATTTTTTCTAAAATTTAATAAATGAAGAAATAAAATTCATTTTTAAAACTAAATAGCATAAACCAAAAAAAACTACTATAACTTAAAATAAATGATATTTATCACCTTTTAATTATGCCCATCATTAAAATAGAATTATTATAATTAAAAGAAATAAATACTGAAAATAGAGAAACTAAAAAAAGGTTCGTCCACCACACAAGTATATTATCAAACAGTTGGCGTGCGTGAAGTATGTGCAGCGTATCAGCCTAGCAGGTAAACAAGGATTCAAAATACAATAGCAGAAACAGATTTAGTACAAAACTAACCCAATTACACATCAAAAATCTCAACCAAAACTCTATTCATACACATCAAAAAACAAAAATTCAATTTTTCAATAATATACAACAGCAAACCTATAAATGAGGAAAATACCCTTTTCCGTGGCGTGGTGGTGGGTTGATTCTCGTCCTCCGCTTGTTGTTAGTGATCGAGTATGTTTAAGGTTAAGGTTATGGGTTGATGGGAAGAAGTATGATGGCAGATTCTTCTTCTTTGATATTGCTCTATTTCTATTGTATTTTGGAAAC
>NW_027339891.1:1413-2050 GCF_000331145.2 Cicer arietinum | reverse complement strand
AAATGACCTAAATGTTCATCCAATGACACAAGCACAACTATTGGATGCACAAGATTGGTTAAAAACCGTAATTGGACAAGAATATGCCTAGGGAGGACGAAAATGACGTAAATGTTCATCCAATGACACAAATGAACTTATTAGATGCACAAGATTGGTTAAAAACCCTAATTGGACAAGAATAATCCTCGGGAGGAAGAAAATGACCTAAATGTTCATCCAATGACACAAAGACACCTATTGGATGCACAAGATTGGTTAAGGACGCTAATTGGACAAGAATAAGCATAGGGAGGACGAAAATGACCTAAATGTTCATCGAATGACACAAAAACACCTATTGGATGCACAAGATTGGTTAAAAACCCTAATTGGACTAGAATAAACATAGGGAGGACGAAAATAACCTAAATGTTAATCCAATGAGACAAATACACCTATTGGATGCAAAGGATTGGTAAAAAACCTTAATTGGACTAGAATAAACCTAGGGAGGACGAAAATGACCTAAATGTTATTCCAATGAGACAAACACACCTATTGGATGCAAAAGATTGGTTAAAATCCCTTGTTGGACAAGAATAAGCCTAGGGAGAACGAAAATGACCTAAATGTAAATCCGATGACTCAAACACAC
>NW_027339891.1:0-1397 GCF_000331145.2 Cicer arietinum | reverse complement strand
TGACACAAACACATCTATTGAATGCACAAGATTGGTTAAAAACTGTAATTGGACAAGAATAAGCCTAGGGAGGCCGAAAATGACGTAAATGTTCATCCAATGACACAAATGAACTTATTGGATGCACAAGATTGGTTAAAAACCTTAATAGGACAAGAATAATCCTCGGGAGGAAGAAAATGACCAAAATGTTCATCCAATGACACAAACACACCTATTGGATGCACAAGATTGGTTAAAGACGCTAATTGGACAAGAATAAGCCTCGAGAGGACGAAAATGACCTAAATGTTCATCCAATGACACAAACACACCTATTGGATGTAAATGATTGGTTAAAAACCCTAATTGGACAAGAATAAGCCTAGGGAGGACAAAAATGACCTAAATGTTCATCCAATGACACAAACACATCTATTGGATGCACAAGATTGGTTAAAAACTGTAATTGGACGAGAATAAGCATAGGGAGGAGGAAAATGACGTAAATGTTCATCCACTGACACAAATGAACTTATTGGATGCACAAGATTGGTTTAAAACCTTAATTGGAAAAACCTAAATGTTCATTCAATAGCACAAACACACCTATTGGATGCACAAGATTGGTTAAAGACGCTAATTGGACAAGAATAAGCCTAGGGAGGACAAAAACGAACTAAATGTTCATCCAATGACACAAAACACCTATTGGATGCACAAGATTGGTTAAAACCCTAATTGGACAATAATAAGCCTTGGGTGGACGAAAATAACCTAAATGTTTGTCCAATGATACAAACCCACCTATTGGATTCCCAAGATTGGTTAAAAACCCTAATTAGACTAGAATAAACCTAGGGAGGACAAAAATGGCCTAAATGTTAATCAAATGAGACAAACACACCTATTGGATGCAAAAGATTGGTTAAAAACCCTAATTGGACAAGAATAACCTAGGGAGGATGAAAATGACCTAAATGTTCATTCAATGACACAAACACACCTATTGGATGCACAATACTAGAATAAACCTAGGGAGGACGAAAATGACCTAAATGATAATCCAATGACGCAAATGAACTTATTGGATGCAAAAGATTAGTTAAAAACCCTAATTGGACAAGAATAAGCTTTGGGAGGACGAAAATGAGCGAAATGTTCATCCCATGACAGAAACACACCTATTGGATGAATAAGATTGGTTAAAAACCCTAATTGGAAGAAAATAAGCCTAGGGGGGATGAAAATTACCTAAATATTCATCCAATGACACAAACACACCTATTAAATGCACAAGATTGGTTAAAAGCCCTAATTGGACAAGAATAAGCCTAGGTAGGACGAAAATGACCTAAATGTTCATCCAATGACACAAACACACCTATTGGGTGCACAAGATTGGGTAAACACCTTAA
>NW_027339890.1:22864-27122 GCF_000331145.2 Cicer arietinum | reverse complement strand
GATGCACAAGATTTGTTAAAAACCCTAATTGGACAAGAATATGCCAAGAGAAGACGAAAATGAACTAAATGATTATCCAATGACACAAACACACCTATTTGATGCACAAGGTTGGTTAAAAACCCTAATTGGACAAAAATGACCCAAATGTTCATCCGATGATACAAATGAACTTATTGGATGCACAAGATTGGTTAAAAACCCTAATTGGACAAAAATGACCCAAATGTTCATCCGATGATACAAATGAACTTATTGGATGCACAAGATTAGTTAAAAACCCTAATTGGACAAAAATGACCCAAATGTTCATCCGATGATACAAATGAACTTATTGGATGCACAAGATTAGTTAAAAACCCTAATTGGACAAAAATGACCCAAATGTTCATCCGATGATACAAATGAACTTATTGGATGCACAAGATTAGTTAAAAACCCTAATTGGACAAAAATGACCCAAATGTTCATCCGATGATACAAATGAACTTATTGGATGCACAAGATTAGTTAAAAACCCTAATTGGACAAAAATGACCCAAATGTTCATCCGATGATACAAATGAACTTATTGGATGCACAAGATTAGTTAAAAACCCTAATTGGACAAAAATGACCCAAATGTTCATCCGATGATACAAATGAACTTATTGGATGCACAAGATTAGTTAAAAACCCTAATTGGACAAAAATGACCCAAATGTTCATCCGATGATACAAATGAACTTATTGGATGCACAAGATTAGTTAAAAACCCTAATTGGACAAAAATGACCCAAATGTTCATCCGATGATACAAATGAACTTATTGGATGCACAAGATTAGTTAAAAACCCTAATTGGACAAAAATGACCCAAATGTTCATCCGATGATACAAATGAACTTATTGGATGCACAAGATTAGTTAAAAACCCTAATTGGACAAAAATGACCCAAATGTTCATCCGATGATACAAATGAACTTATTGGATGCACAAGATTAGTTAAAAACCCTAATTGGACAAAAATGACCCAAATGTTCATCCGATGATACAAATGAACTTATTGGATGCACAAGATTAGTTAAAAACCCTAATTGGACAAAAATGACCCAAATGTTCATCCGATGATACAAATGAACTTATTGGATGCACAAGATTAGTTAAAAACCCTAATTGGACAAAAATGACCCAAATGTTCATCCGATGATACAAATGAACTTATTGGATGCACAAGATTAGTTAAAAACCCTAATTGGACAAAAATGACCCAAATGTTCATCCGATGATACAAATGAACTTATTGGATGCACAAGATTAGTTAAAAACCCTAATTGGACAAAAATGACCCAAATGTTCATCCGATGATACAAATGAACTTATTGGATGCACAAGATTAGTTAAAAACCCTAATTGGACAAAAATGACCCAAATGTTCATCCGATGATACAAATGAACTTATTGGATGCACAAGATTAGTTAAAAACCCTAATTGGACAAAAATGACCCAAATGTTCATCCGATGATACAAATGAACTTATTGGATGCACAAGATTAGTTAAAAACCCTAATTGGACAAAAATGACCCAAATGTTCATCCGATGATACAAATGAACTTATTGGATGCACAAGATTAGTTAAAAACCCTAATTGGACAAAAATGACCCAAATGTTCATCCGATGATACAAATGAACTTATTGGATGCACAAGATTAGTTAAAAACCCTAATTGGACAAAAATGACCCAAATGTTCATCCGATGATACAAATGAACTTATTGGATGCACAAGATTAGTTAAAAACCCTAATTGGACAAAAATGACCCAAATGTTCATCCGATGATACAAATGAACTTATTGGATGCACAAGATTAGTTAAAAACCCTAATTGGACAAAAATGACCCAAATGTTCATCCGATGATACAAATGAACTTATTGGATGCACAAGATTAGTTAAAAACCCTAATTGGACAAAAATGACCCAAATGTTCATCCGATGATACAAATGAACTTATTGGATGCACAAGATTAGTTAAAAACCCTAATTGGACAAAAATGACCCAAATGTTCATCCGATGATACAAATGAACTTATTGGATGCACAAGATTAGTTAAAAACCCTAATTGGACAAAAATGACCCAAATGTTCATCCGATGATACAAATGAACTTATTGGATGCACAAGATTAGTTAAAAACCCTAATTGGACAAAAATGACCCAAATGTTCATCCGATGATACAAATGAACTTATTGGATGCACAAGATTAGTTAAAAACCCTAATTGGACAAAAATGACCCAAATGTTCATCCGATGATACAAATGAACTTATTGGATGCACAAGATTAGTTAAAAACCCTAATTGGACAAAAATGACCCAAATGTTCATCCGATGATACAAATGAACTTATTGGATGCACAAGATTAGTTAAAAACCCTAATTGGACAAAAATGACCCAAATGTTCATCCGATGATACAAATGAACTTATTGGATGCACAAGATTAGTTAAAAACCCTAATTGGACAAAAATGACCCAAATGTTCATCCGATGATACAAATGAACTTATTGGATGCACAAGATTAGTTAAAAACCCTAATTGGACAAAAATGACCCAAATGTTCATCCGATGATACAAATGAACTTATTGGATGCACAAGATTAGTTAAAAACCCTAATTGGACAAAAATGACCCAAATGTTCATCCGATGATACAAATGAACTTATTGGATGCACAAGATTAGTTAAAAACCCTAATTGGACAAAAATGACCCAAATGTTCATCCGATGATACAAATGAACTTATTGGATGCACAAGATTAGTTAAAAACCCTAATTGGACAAAAATGACCCAAATGTTCATCCGATGATACAAATGAACTTATTGGATGCACAAGATTAGTTAAAAACCCTAATTGGACAAAAATGACCCAAATGTTCATCCGATGATACAAATGAACTTATTGGATGCACAAGATTAGTTAAAAACCCTAATTGGACAAAAATGACCCAAATGTTCATCCGATGATACAAATGAACTTATTGGATGCACAAGATTAGTTAAAAACCCTAATTGGACAAAAATGACCCAAATGTTCATCCGATGATACAAATGAACTTATTGGATGCACAAGATTAGTTAAAAACCCTAATTGGACAAAAATGACCCAAATGTTCATCCGATGATACAAATGAACTTATTGGATGCACAAGATTAGTTAAAAACCCTAATTGGACAAAAATGACCCAAATGTTCATCCGATGATACAAATGAACTTATTGGATGCACAAGATTAGTTAAAAACCCTAATTGGACAAAAATGACCCAAATGTTCATCCGATGATACAAATGAACTTATTGGATGCACAAGATTAGTTAAAAACCCTAATTGGACAAAAATGACCCAAATGTTCATCCGATGATACAAATGAACTTATTGGATGCACAAGATTAGTTAAAAACCCTAATTGGACAAAAATGACCCAAATGTTCATCCGATGATACAAATGAACTTATTGGATGCACAAGATTAGTTAAAAACCCTAATTGGACAAAAATGACCCAAATGTTCATCCGATGATACAAATGAACTTATTGGATGCACAAGATTAGTTAAAAACCCTAATTGGACAAAAATGACCCAAATGTTCATCCGATGATACAAATGAACTTATTGGATGCACAAGATTAGTTAAAAACCCTAATTGGACAAAAATGACCCAAATGTTCATCCGATGATACAAATGAACTTATTGGATGCACAAGATTGGTTAAAAACCCTAATTGGACTAGGACAAACCTAGGGAGGATGAAAATGACCTAGATGTTCATCCATTGACACATATGAACTTATTGGATGCACAAGATTGGTTAAAAATCCTAATTAGACAAGAATAAGCTAAGGGAGGATGAAAATGACCTAAATGATCATCCAATGATACAAACACACCTATTGGATGCACAAGATTTGATAAAAACCCTAATTGGACAAGAATAAGCCTAGGGAGGACGAAAATGACCTAAATGTTCATTCAATGACACAAACATACCTATGGGATGCACAAGATTGGTTAAAAACCCTAATTGGACTAGAATAAGCCTAGGGAGGACGAAAACGACCTAAATGTTCATCCAATGACACAAATGAACTTATTGGATGCACAAGATTAGTTAAAAACCCTAATTGGACAAGAATAAGCCAAGGAAGGACGTAAATGACCTAAATGTTCATCCAATGACACAAACACACCTATTGGATGCACAAGATTTGTTAAAAACC
>NW_027339890.1:20045-22040 GCF_000331145.2 Cicer arietinum | reverse complement strand
GAAAATGACCTAAATGTTCATCCAATGACACAAATGAACTTATTGGATGCACAAGATTGGTTAAAAACCCTAATTGGACAAGAATAAGCTAAGAGAGGACGAAAATTTCATAAATGTTAATCCGATGACACAAACACACCTATTGGATGCCCAAGATTTGTTAAAAACCCTAATTGGACAAGAATATGCAAAGAGAAGACAAAAATGACCTAAATGATTATCCAATGACACAAACACACCTATTCGATGCACAAGATTTGTTAAAAACCCTAATTGGAGAAGAATAAACCTAGGGAGGACGAAAATGACCTAAATGTTCATCCAATGACACAAATGAACTTATTAGATGCAGAAGATTGGTTAAAAACCCTAATTGGACAAGAATAAGCAAAGGAAGGACGAAAATGGCCTAAATCTTCATCCAATGCCACAAATGAACTTATTGGATGCACGAGATTGGTTAAAAACCCTAGTTGAACAAGAATAAGCCAAGGGAGGACGACAATGACCTAAATGATCATCCAATGACAGAAACATACCTATTGGATGCACAAGATAGGTTAAAAACCCTAAGTGGACAAGAATAAGCCTAGGGAGGACGCAAATGACCTAAATGTTCGTCCAATGACACAAACCCACCTATTGGATGCACAAGATAGGTTAAAAACCCTAAGTGGACAAGAATAAGCCAAGGGAGGACGACAATGACCTAAATGTTCGTCCAATGACACAAACCCACCTATTGGATGCACAAGATAGGTTAAAAACCCTAAGTGGACAAGAATAAGCCAAGGGAGGACGACAATGACCTAAATGTTCGTCCAATGACACAAACCCACCTATTGGATGCACAAGATAGGTTAAAAACCCTAAGTGGACAAGAATAAGCCAAGGGAGGACGACAATGACCTAAATGTTCGTCCAATGACACAAACCCACCTATTGGATGCACAAGATAGGTTAAAAACCCTAAGTGGACAAGAATAAGCCAAGGGAGGACGACAATGACCTAAATGTTCGTCCAATGACACAAACCCACCTATTGGATGCACAAGATAGGTTAAAAACCCTAAGTGGACAAGAATAAGCCAAGGGAGGACGACAATGACCTAAATGTTCATCCTATGACACAAACACACCTATTGGATGCACAAGATTTGTTTAAAACCCTATTTGGACGAGATTAAGTCTAGGGAGGATGAAAAGGACCATGGATATTCATCCAATGACACAAACACACCTATTGGATGCACAAGATTTGTTTAAAACCCTATTTGGACGAGATTAAGTCTAGGGAGGATGAAAAGGACCATGGATATTCATCCAATGACACAAACACACCTATTGGATGCACAAGATTTGTTAAAAACCCTAATTGGACAAGAATATGCCAAGAGAAGACGAAAATGACCTAAATGATTATCCAATGACACAAGCACACCTATTGGATGCACAAGATTGGTTAAAAACCCTAATTGGACTAGGACAAACCTGGGGAGGATGAAAATGAACTAAATGTTCATCCAATGACAAAAACACACCTATTGGATGCACAAGATTGGTTAAAAACCCTAATTAGACAAGAATAAGCCAAGGGAGGACGAAAATGACCTAAATGATTATCCAATGACACAAGCACACCTATTGGATGCACAAGATTGGTTAAAAACCCTAATTAGACAAGAATAAGCCAAGGGAGGACGAAAATGACCTAAATGTTCATCCGATGACACAAACACACCAATTGGATGCACAAGATTGGTGAAAAACCCTAATTGGACTAGGACAAACCTAGGGAGGATGAAAATGAACTAAATGTTCATCCAATGACACAAATGACCTTATTGGATGCACAAGATTGGTTAAAAACCCTAATTGGACTAGAATAAGCCTAAGGAAGACAAAAATGACCTAAATATTTATCCAATGACACAAACACACCTATTGGATGCACAAGATTGGTTAAAAACGCTAATTGGACTAGAATAAGCCTAA
>NW_027339890.1:19018-19761 GCF_000331145.2 Cicer arietinum | reverse complement strand
GAACTTATTGAATGCACAAGATTGGTTAAAAACCCTAATTGGTCAAGAATAAGCCAAGGAAGGATGAAAATGACCAAAATGTTCATCCAATGACACAAACACACCTATTGGATGCACAAGATTTGTTAAAAACCAAGTTGGACACGAATAAGCCTAGGGAGAACGAAAACGACCTAAATGTTCATCGAAAGACACAAACACACCTATTGGATGCACAAGATTTGTTAAAAACCCTAATTGGACAAGAATAAGCCTAGGAGGACGAAAATGACCTAAATGTTCATCCAATGACACAAACACACCTATTGGATGCACAAGATTGGTTAAAAACGCTAATTGGACTAGAATAAATCTAGGGAGGACGAAAACGACCTAAATGTTCATCCAATGACACAAACACACCTATTGGATGCACAAGATTGGTTAAAAACGCTAATTGGACTAGAATAAATCTAGGGAGGACGAAAACGACCTAAATGTTCATCCAATGACACAAACACACCTATTGGATGCACAAGATTGGTTAAAAACCCTAATTGGACTAGAATAAACCAAGGGAGGACGAAAACGACCTATATGTTCATCCAATGACATAAATGAACTTATTGGTTGCACAAGATTAGTTAAAAACCCTAATTGGACAAGATTAAGCCAAGGAAGGACGAAAGTGACCTAAATGTTCATCCAATGACACAAACACACCTATTGGAAGCACAAGAATTGTTAAAAACCCTAATTGGACA
>NW_027339890.1:0-4859 GCF_000331145.2 Cicer arietinum | reverse complement strand
AGGACGAAAATGACCTAGCTGTTCATCCAATGACACAAACACACGTATTGGATGCACAAGATTTGTTAAAAATCCTAATAGGACAAGAATAAGCCAAGGGAAGGCGAAAATGACCTAAATGTTTATCCAATGATACAAACACACCTATTGGATGCACAAGATAGGTTAAAAACACTAATTGGACTAGAATAAACCTTAGGAGGACGAAAATGACCAAAATGTTCATCCAATGACACAAATGAACTTATTGGATGCACAAGATTGGTTAAAAACCCAAATTGGACAAGAATAAGCCAAGGAAGGACGAAAATGACCTAAATGGTCATTCAATGACACAAACACACCAATAGGATGCACAAGATTTGTTAAAAACCCTAATTGGACAAGAATAAGCCATGGGAAGACGAAAATGACCCAAATGTTTATCCAATGACACAAACACACCTATTGGATGCACAAGATTGGTTAAAAACTCTAATTGGACTAGAATAAACCTAGGGAGGACGAAAATGACCTAAATGTTCGTCCAATGACACAAACACACCTATTGGATGCACAAGATTGGTTAATAACCCTAATTGGACTAGAATAAACCTAGGGAGGAAGAAAATGACCTAAATGTTCATCCAATGACATAAATGAACTTATTGGATTCACAAGATTGGTTAAAAATCGTAATTGGACAAGAATGAGCCAAGGAAGGACGAAAATGACATAGATGTTCTTCCAATGCCACCAACACACCTATTGGATGCACAAGATTTGTTAAAAACCCTAATTTGACAAGAATTAGCCAAGGGAAGACGAAAATGACCTAAATGTTTATCAAATGACACAAACACGCCTATTGGATGCACGAGATTGGGTAAAAACCCTAATTGGACTAGAATAAACCTAGGGAGGACGAAAATGACCTCAATGTTCATCCAATGACACAAATGAACTTATGGGATGCACAAGATTGGTTAATAACCCTAATTGGACTAGAATAAACCTAGGGAGGACGAAAATGACCTCAATGTTCATCCAATGACACAAATGAACTTATGGGATGCACAAGATTGGTTAATAACCCTAATTGGACTAGAATAAACCTAGGGAGGACGAAAATGACCTCAATGTTCATCCAATGACACAAATGAACTTATGGGATGCACAAGATTGGTTAATAACCCTAATTGGACTAGAATAAACCTAGGGAGGACGAAAATGACCTAAATGTTCATCCAATGACACAACTGAACTTATTGGATGCCCAAGATTGGTTAAAAACATTAATTGGACAAGAATAAGCCAAGGAAGGAGGAAAATGACCTAAATGTTCAACCAACAACACAAACACAACTATTGGATGCACAAGATTGGTTTAAAACCATATTTGGACTAGAATAAGTGTAGGGAGGATGAAAATGACCTAGATGTACATCCAATGACACAAACACACCTATCGGATGCACAAGATTGGTTAAAAATCGTGATTTGACAAGAATAAGCCAAGGGAGGACCAAAATTACCTAAATGTTCATCCAATGACACAAACACACCAATTGGATGCACAAGATTGGTTAAAAACCCTAATTGGGCAAGAATAAGCCAAGGGAGGACGAAAATGACCTAAATGTTCATCCGATGACACAAACACACCTATTGGATGCACAAGATTGGTTAAAAACCCTAATTGGACAAGGATAAGCCAAGGGAAGACGAAAATGCCCTAAATGGTCATCCAATGACACAAACACACCTATTGGATGCAGAAGATTGGTTAAAAACCCTAATTGGACTAGAATAAATCTAGGGAGGACGAAAATGACCTAACTGTTCATCCAATGACAAAAATGAACCTATTGGATGCACAAGATTGGTTACAAACCCTAATTGGACAAGAATTAGCCAAGGAAGGACGAAAATGACCTAAATGTTCATCCAATAACACAAATGAACTTATTGGATGCACAAGAATGGTTACAAACCCTAATTGGACAAGAATAAGCCAAGGGAGGACAAAAATGACATAAACGTTCATCCAATGACACAAACACACCTATTGGATGCACAAGATTGCTTTAAAACCATAGTTGGACTAGAATAAGTCTAGGGAGGATGTAAATGACCTAGATGTTTATCCAATGACACAAACACACCTATTGGATGCACAAGATTGGTTAAAAACCCTAATTGGACAAGAATAAGCCAAGGAAGGACGAAAATGACCTAAATGTTCATCCAATGAGACAAATGAACTTATTGGATGCACAAGAATGGTTACAAACCCTAATTGGACAAGAATTAGCCAAGGAAGGACGAAAATGACCTAAATGTTCATCCAATGAGACAAATGAACTTATTGGATGCACAAGAATGGTTACAAACCCTAATTGGACAAGAATTAGCCAAGGAAGGACGAAAATGACCTAAATGTTCATCCAATGAGACAAATGAACTTATTGGATGCACAAGAATGGTTACAAACCCTAATTGGACAAGAATAAGCCAAGGAAGGACGAAAATGACCTAGATGTTCTTCCAATGCCACCAACACACCAATTGGATGCACAAGATTTGTTAAAAACCCTAATCTGACAAGAATAAGCCAAGGGAGGACGACAATTACCTAAATGTTCATCCAATGACACAAACACACCTGTTGGATGCACGAGATTGGGTAAAAACCCTAATTGGACTAGAATAAACCTAGGGAGGACGAAAATGACCTAAATGTTCATCCAATGTAACAAATGAACTTATTGGATGCACAAGATTAGTTAAAAACCCTAATTGGAAAAGAATAAGCAAAGGAAGGACGAAAATGGCCTAAATGTTCAACCAACGACACAAACACACCTATTGGATGCACAAGATTGGTTAAAAACCCTAATTGGACTAGAATAAACCTAGGGAGGATAAAAATGACCTAAATGTTCATCCAATGACACAACTGAACTTATTGGATGCCCAAGATTGGTTAAAAACTTTAATTGGAGAAGAATAAGCCAAGGAAGGAGGAAAATGACCTAAATGTTCAACCAACGTCACAACCACACCTATTGGATGCACAAGATTGGTTTAAAACCATATTTGGACTAGAATAAGTGTAGGGAGGATGAAAATGACGTAGATGGACATCCAATGACACAAACACACCTATTGGATGCATAAGATTGGTTAAAAATCGTGATTTGACAAGAATAAGCCAAGAGAGGACGAAAATTACCTAAATGTTCATCCAATGACACAAACACACCAATTGGATGCACAAGATTGGTTAAAAGCTCTAATTGGACAAGAATAAGCCAAGGGTAGACGAAAATGCCCTAAATGTTTATCCAATGACACAAACACACCTATTGGATGCACAAGATTGGTTACAAACCCTAATTGGACAAGAATAAGCCAAGGGAGGACGAAAATTACCTAAATGTTCATCCGATGACACAAACACACCTATTGGATGCACAAGATTGCTTAAAAACCCTAATTGGACAAGAATAAGCCAAGGGAAGACGAAAATGCCCTAAATGGTCATCCAACGACACAAACACACCTATTGGATGCAGAAGATTGGTTAAAAACCCTAATTCGACTAGAATAAATCTAGGGAGGATGAAAATGACCTAAATGTTCATCCAATGACACAAACACACCAATTGGATGCACAAGATTGGTTAAAAACTCTAATTGGACAAGAATAAGCCAAGGAAGGACGACAATGACCTAAATGTTTATCCAATGACACAAACACACCAATTGGATGCACAAGATTGGTTAAAAACTCTAATTGGACAAGAATAAGCCAAGGAAGGACGACAATGACCTAAATGTTTATCCAATGACACAAACACACCAATTGGATGCACAAGATTGGTTAAAAACTCTAATTGGACAAGAATAAGCCAAGGAAGGACGACAATGACCTAAATGTTTATCCAATGACACAAACACACCAATTGGATGCACAAGATTGGTTAAAAACTCTAATTGGACAAGAATAAGCCAAGGAAGGACGACAATGACCTAAATGTTTATCCAATGACACAAACACACCAATTGGATGCACAAGATTGGTTAAAAATCGTGGAGGACGAAAATGACCTAAATGTTCATCCAATGACACAAACACACCTATTAGATGCACAAGATTAGTTAAAACCCCTAATTTGAGAAGAATAAGCCTAGGGAGGACTAAAATGACCTAGATGTTCATCCAATCACACAAACACACCTATTGGATGCAGAAGATTGGTTCAAAACCCTAATTGAACAAGAATAAGCCAAGGGAAGACGAAAATGCCCTAAATGTTCATCCAATGACACAAACACACCTATAGGATGCACAAGATTGGTTAAAAATCCTAATTGGACAAGAATGAGCCAAGGAAGGACGACAATGACCTAAATGTTCGTCCAATGACACAAACACACCTATAGGATGCACAAGATTGGTTAAAAATCCTAATTGGACAAGAATGAGCCAAGGAAGGACGACAATGACCTAAATGTTCGTCCAATGACACAAACACACCTATAGGATGCACAAGATTGGTTAAAAATCCTAATTGGACAAGAATGAGCCAAGGAAGGACGACAATGACCTAAATGTTCGTCCAATGACACAAACACACCTATAGGATGCACAAGATTGGTTAAAAATCCTAATTGGACAAGAATAAGCCTAGGGAGGACGAAAATGACCTAAATGTTCATCCAATAAAACAAATGAACTTATTGGATGCACAACATTGTTTAAAAACCCTAATTGGACAAGAATGAGCCAAGGAAGGACGAAAATGTCCTAGATGTTCTTCCAATGACACAAACACACCTATTGGATGCACAATATTGGTTAAAAACCCTAATTG
>NW_027339889.1:0-639 GCF_000331145.2 Cicer arietinum | reverse complement strand
TCTTGTGCATCCAATAGGTGTGTTTGTGTCATTGGATGAACATTTAGGTCATTTTCGTCCTCCCTAGGCTTATTCTTGTCCAATTAAGGTTTTTAACCAATCCTGTGCATACAATAAGTTCATTTGTTTCATTGGATGAACATTTAGGTTATTTTCGTCCTCCCTAGACTTATTCTTTCTAATTAGGGTTTTTAACCAATCTTGTGCATTCAATAAGTTCATTTGTGTTATTGGATGAACATTTAGGTCATTTTCGTCCTCCCTAGGCTTATTGTTCTTATTCTTGTCCAATTAAGGTTTTTAACCAATCTTGTGCTTGCAATAAGTTCATTTGTGTCATTGGATGAACATTTAGGTCATTTTCGTCCTCGCTAGGTTTATTCTTGTCCAATTAGGGTTTTTAACCAATCTTGGGCATCCTACAGGTGTGTTTGTGTCATTGGATGAACATTTAGGTCATTTTCGTCCTCCCTAGACTTATTCTTGTCCAATTAAGGTTTTTAACCAATCTTGTGCTTGCAATAAGTTCATTTGTGTCATTGGATTAACATTTAGGTCATTTTCGTCAACCTTAGCTTTATTCTTGTCCAATTAGGGTTTTTAACCAATCTTGTGCTTCCAATAGGTGTGTTTGTGTCA
>NW_027339888.1:1926-3615 GCF_000331145.2 Cicer arietinum | reverse complement strand
TATGTGTTAATTGTTAATTTCGGTTGGTGACCATTTACAACTATTGTGGAAATCTGGGCTTTGCCCTCAGATGAAAATGCCACATGTAACATCTCGATTTTTAACAGCGCGAGTGTATTTTTTTTTTCAAAACAAACTCATAAAAACAAAGAAATAAAGAAGAAAATACTTTTGGATAAATATTTAAGTCGTAACACAACGACAAAAGTCAACAACATTTACAAGCAGCGGGATAGTTTTGAAATACGAATCCAAAGTATTTACACATCAAAGAGTGGTACATGGAACCCATCAATAATAAAATGTCAAGCCGACAATATTGGTATAGGTACAGTCTTCCAAATTAAAATTAACACATCCCAAAAGAAAGACATCTAGTCCCTATACGTCAACCTAATCTGATCATTCTACAAAAAAACTATACATCCTGAGTGATCTTCACGCGCCCCGCAAGATCCTCCTAACATAGTTCCAGTCAGGTGTGTCCAACTACATTCCCATCCATAGGATACTAACCAGTAGGATGGTCCTGGTTCTCATTTGAGGGCAAAGCCCAGATTTCCACAATAGTTGTAAAGGGTCACCAACTGAAATTAACAATTAACACATAACATTTATGTTTTTAAATGCACAAAATAACCTTTCAACTTAGCATGCACCCTAAAAGGGTTTCCATATGCCAAACATGCATAAACAAGGTTGAAAAATGAAGTTTTTAACAAAACAACACTGTAGTATTCGAATACAACATCTCTGTATTCAAATACAAGGCTGTTTCAGCAGCAAAAACAGCATGTATGTATTCGAATACAACAGTCTGTATTCGACTACACAACAAGTCAGTAGCAAAACAACATGTCTGTATTTGAATACAATAGTCTGTATTCGAATACACATCAGACAGCAGCAGAAAAACAGCAAAATTCAGCTTTTAAAAGGGTTTTGAAAACAATCAACACTTACACGCATTTATAACACAATCACCACGACAACATAAGTTTTGAAATGGTTTTGCAATCAATCACACTTACACACAATATCAAAACATCCACACTTGGCAATTATAACACAATCACCACGACAACATAAAGTTTCGAAAAGTTTTGCAATCAATCACACTTACACACAATTCCAAAACATCCACACTTGGCAATTATAACACAATCACCACGACAACATAAGTTTCGAAATGGTTTTGCAATCAATCACACTTACACACAATTCCAAAACATCCACACTTGGCAATTATAACACAATCACCATGACAACATGAGTTCAAAGACTCAATCATAATCTTAAATCAAACACAACTCGCGTGCCAAGCACCCTAATGCAATCCGTATATGCCAAAACGCATGGACTCGGAATTCCAAACCAAAACCCTCCTCGAAGGGCCGTAAATCATAATTGTACCGCCTATCACAAGCCGAAGTACTAAATTACCGAGGTGCTACCTATCACAGGTTAGCACAATTTACCAAAAAAGTGCAGTCTATCGCAGACCATAAACGACGCGACAATCTCCGCAAGGATAAGATGAACCAACAATCGCATGGAATCATCTCGTGGCCCATCCGGTCACCACTATCACCATGGCCCATCCGGTCACCATGTACTATGGAATGCATGGGCATACTCTGACTCTATCCACGACAATCGTTAAGTAAATGCAGATATTAAAAGATTCCC
>NW_027339888.1:666-1026 GCF_000331145.2 Cicer arietinum | reverse complement strand
GACAATCATTAAGTAAATGCAGATATTAAAAGATTTCCCATTTTTAATACTCATTTAACTCTAACAATTCGGATGACAATCATTAAGTAAATGCAGATATTAAAAGATTCCCCATTGTTAATAACCATTTAACTCTAAGAATTCGGACAGCAATCATTAAGTAAATGCAGATATTAAAAGATTTCCCATTTTTAATACTCATTTAACTCTAACAATTCGGACGACAATCATTAAGTAAATGCAGATATTAAAAGATTCCTCATTTTTAATACCCATTTAACTCTAAAAATTCGGACGAGAATCATTAAGTAAATGCAGATATTAAAAGATTCCCCATTTTTAATACCCGTTTAACTCTAA
>NW_027339888.1:0-628 GCF_000331145.2 Cicer arietinum | reverse complement strand
TTAAAAGATTCTCCATTTTTAATACTCGTTTAACTCTAACAATTTTGACGACAAACATTAAGTAAACAGAGATATTAATTATTCCCCATTTTTAATACTCGTTTAACTCTAATGATTTTCAAATTCCACATAGAACATACTCAAACATATTCTCAAATTCAATCCACAATTCACATCAAATCACATCAATTCATTTTTCCAAAAAATCCACACAATCACATCTCGAAATTTATAAATATAAATTATGAACCACGTCAAACACGACAACCACAAAATTATCACAACCCACCACTCAAACACATCAAATTTCATTTCCTCAAAATCACACATAAATGAGTTAAATTCATTTTCCACGAAACACTCATCAATATCACCAAAACCCAACTCTAAAATTTTGCCCATAAAAGCATTAAATTCATTTTCCCTAAATCAACACTTCAACCCTAACAAATTTCTTTTCCACACAACAATAGATAAGTCCCTAAATGCAAACTAAAAGTTTGGAAGGAACTCTTACCTTAACATTAGCTTCAATGAGCGATTACGGTACCGCGAGTAATTTCGATAAAATCTCCGCTCGCGACGTCGCTTCCAAAGTTGGTTCACTAGCACCGTAGCGTGGAGGTGA
>NW_027339887.1:11364-15456 GCF_000331145.2 Cicer arietinum | reverse complement strand
GAAAATTTTGAGATCTTTATTGCCAAAGTTTGATCATGTGGTGATTGCCATTGAAGAATCAAATAATCTTGCAGATATGAGCATTCAAGAACTGCAAGGATCCTTTGAGGCACATGAACAAAGAATGAAAGAGCGCAGTGGTGAAAAGAATTCAGAAGTTGCACTACAAGCACAATCCAATAACAAAGACAAAAGAGGCAGAGGCAAATGGAGAAGTGGAAAACGGAGAAATTACAACAACACAAATGCAAGAAATCAACAAGATCATAATGGTAATAGACAAGGTGGTTCAAGAAATCATCAAAGAGGAGGCAACAGTCAAAAGGGACGAGGTGGCAAGAAGAAGTTTGATAAAAGTAGCATTTAATGTTACAATTGTCAAAAATGGGGGCATTTTGTAGATGTGTGTTACTTAGGCAACAAGAGGGAATCACAACAAGATAATGCAAAGTTTGCTCATGAAGAGCAAGATGATGAACCTGTAATGTTGATGGTAACCACTAAGGAAGATGAAGTGGGAACAAATTTATGGTACTTGGACACGGGATGCTTAACTCATATGTCTGGAAGGAAAGATTGGTTCATCAATCTTGATGAATCAATGAAAAGTAAAGTGAAATTTGCAAACAGTAGCTCACTTATGGCAGAGGGTGTAGGAGAAGTTCTAATTCAAAATAAGAATGGAAAACAGTCAAAGATTTCAGAAGGTCTATTTGTCCCTGGATTGAAGTGTAATCTTCTAAGTGTTGGTCAGCTGCTTGAGAAAGGTTACATGATGAAACTTGAGGATAAGCAACTGAAAGTGTATGATGAAAATAACAAACTTATTTTAAAGTCACCTATGTCAAAGAATAGTTCCTTTAAGGTAGCAATTTAGGTGCTGGAGCATAAATGTCTGGCATCAGCAATAAGTAGATAGTAATGGATCTGGCATTACAAGTTGGGAAATTTAAATTTTAGAGATCTCAAGAAGATGAACATAAAAGGTGTGGTGAAAGGACTACCTCAAATACAAGAACCAACTGAAATGTGTGAAGATTGTGTCCAATCCAAACAACATAGAAGTCATTTCAGCAAGCATATGGAAGTCAGGTCAAAGGAGAAGTTGGAAGTGATCTATTCAGATTTTGTGGCCCTATGCAAGTTGACTCAATTGGAGACAATAGGTATGTTATAACTTTCATTGATGATTTCACTAGAAAATTATGGACATATTTGATCCAGAAGAAAAGTGAGGTGTTAAATGTCTTTAAGAAGTTCAAAGTGATGGTTGAGAAACAATGTGGCCATTCGATTAAAGTCTTAAGAACAAATGGAGGAGGAGAATACGTGTCAAAAGAATTTAATGAATTATGTGAGAAGGAAGGGATTGTGCATGAAATAATACCACCTTACACACCACAAAGTAATGGCACTGTAGAAAGAAAGAGCAGAACCATCATGAACATGGTAAGAACCATGTTAAAAGGAAAAGGGTTGCCAAAGTTTTTGTGGGGAGAAGCAGTGGCAACTGCCACCTATATTCTAAATAGATGTCCAACAAAGAGGCTCCTTGAAGTGACACCTGAAGAAAAATGGTCATGAATCAAACCAAGCCTCAACCATCTAAAGGTCTTTGGTTCAATATGCTACAAACATGTCCCAGATCAGCTTAGAAGGAAGCTAGATGATAAAGGAGAGCAAATGGTATTGATGGGATACCATGCAACAAGAGGATACAAACTGTATGATCCTATTAATAGAAAAATAGTGATCAACAGGGATGTTTTAGTTGATGAGATTAAAGAATGGAAGTGGAGCACTGAATAAATAAGAGAAACAACAAGAGTTATGCTTGATGGTGACACCAGTAGTATAGAAGGGTTACAACTGAATGAAAGCAATATGGAAAATAGTAATAACAATGCAACAAGAAGAAACCATAGACAGAGAAGTTTACCTCAAAGGCTGTAGGATTGTGAGATGATCCAAGATAATGAGATTGATTCAGATGGTGAGCTAGTGCATCTGGCACTATTAACAAGAGCTAAACCAATAAGTTTTGAGTGTGCTGCACAAGATCCTAAATGGATTGGAGCCATGAAGGATGAGTTGCATTCAATTGAAAAAAAAAATCAAACTTGGGAACTAGTAGAGCTGTCAGATGAGAAGAAAGTAATTAGTGTGAAATGGGTATATAAGGTGAAACAAAGTCCTAGTGGTGAAGGGGTCAAATACAAGGCTAGACTTGTAGCTAGAGGTTTCTTACAAAGGGATGGGATAGACTTTGAAGAAGTCTTTGCACCAGTAGCTAGAATTGAGACCATAAGAATGGTCGTTGCCATTGCAAGCATGAAACGGTGGAGAATACATCAAATGGATCTGAAGTTAGCATTCTTAAATGGGCTTATTGAAGAGGAAGTATACAGTGAGCAGCCTCCAGGTTTTGAGATAAAGAAGAGAAGAAAGTATATAAGTTGAAGAAAGTACTCTATGGGCTTAAACAAGCTCCAAGAGCATGGAACAAGAAGATTGATGGCTCCTTAATTCAACTTGGCTTCATCAAGTGCATATCAGAACATGGTGTATATGTGAAGGGAAGCTCAGAAACAGGAGTAATCATTGTATATTTGTATGTAGATGACCTTCTCATTACAGGAGAAAGTGAGTATAAAATTGGAGAATTTAAGAAAAATATGATGAGGGTGGGACAACTCTCATATTTCGTAGGAATTAAGTTCCAAAGTACAAAGGCTGACATAATTGCTCATCAAACCAAGTATGCTGCTGAGATGTTGAAGAAATTTGAGATGGATAACTGTAATTCAGTATCAACTCCAATTGGCCTGCAGTTAACCAAAAATGAAAATGAAGAAAAGGTGGATCCTACAGAATTTAGAAGACTGGTAGGAGGCTTGAGATATTTGTGCAACACAAGACCTGATTTGTCTTATAGTGTTGGCTTGGTAAGCAGGTTTATGCAAAGTCCTGGAGTGTCACATTTGATGGCTGCCAAACGAATTCTCAGATATGTAAAAGGAACTACAAGTTATGGAATTATATTTCCAAGTGAAGGAATTGATGCTAAGGTGAGTATAATAGAATACATTGATTCAGACTGGTGTGGTGACCAGGAAGATAGGAAGGGTACAGCTGGATATGTGTTTTTGATTGGTAAAGCTCCAATCTCTTGGTGCTCGAGCAAGGAACCAGTTGTAGCTTTTTCTTCCTGCGAAGCTTAGTATATAGCAGCATCCTTAGGCTCTTGTCAAGATGTATGGCTCAATACATTGCTTGAAGAACTAAATGTAAGAAAAACAGAAGCAATCACTATGAAGATTGATAACAAGTCAACTATAAACTTGGCAAAGCATCCAATTGCTCATGGAAGAAGCAAGCACATAGAGACAAGATTTCATTACATAAGAGAACAAGTTAGCAAGGGAAAGTTGAAGCTGGAATTTTGCAGAAGTGAACAGCAAGTGGCAGACATTCTAACTAAGCCTTTGAAGATAAACACATTTAAACATCTAAGAGATGAACTAGGAATTGTATGTAGATCAATCTGAATTAAGGAGAAGTGTTGAAGTGGTTAATTCAGTTAGAGTTTGATTAGTTTACTGTTTTGTTTGTTGTAACTAACTAAATGATACAAGTCATGAAGTTAGAATATATAAATACCAATGATACAATGAAATAAAGTGTGTGCATATTTTTCACTTTTCACATTCTTTCTCATATATAATTCCTTTCATCTTCAATCATTAGAAGGTGTGTGTGAGTACAAAATCACAGTGATTAAAATCAGTTTCTAACATGATACGTGTAGACGATAATTATTATCTTTATTATTATGATTGCGATTTTGAGATTTTTTTTAAATATCCTTTTTCTTTTTAACCAAAATGTCACACAACGAAAAAAAAAAATATTACACAATTGTCCTACTTTTTCAACTCAATAGGAGGTCGATGGTCCGGGAAGCGATCAGCTAAAGGCCATTTTTTTAATTTGTAATAGGAGGTCGCTGGTCCATGGAGCGACCTGCTACTAGCATTTGGTTTTTTTTCTCTCATTTTAACAATTGTTGTTAATTATTTAATAAATTAAAAA
>NW_027339887.1:1507-10893 GCF_000331145.2 Cicer arietinum | reverse complement strand
ATTTTATAAAATTTATGCAAGTTTATGTGTATACCTGACCAGAAGCTAAAATTGATGTGTGTGTTGTTTTCCCATGGTTGGAAACATTGTCACTGATTTAAAATAAGTTGATTGGACCAAAGCAGTGATAGGAAGGTTGCACATGCTTTTTAATACTCCGTTGATCGACTCCACAAGGTTGGTTGTCATCTTACCCCAACGACTACCTCCATCGAATTCTTTAATCCAATCTTGTTGCAGTATGTTGTCTAACCATTTCAAAGGCTTCGGGTTTACTATGTCGATTTCTCTACGGTAGTATCGATATGTAGGCTCATTAATCGAGTAACTTGTATTGAAAGAGTAGACATTATTACACTAATTATAAAAATTAAGGTTGAAATTATTAAAAATTAAGAATGAAATTATTACCCATAGAAATAACTTTTTTCATCAAAGCATTGTCCTTAAATTCCCTTGCAAAATTTTGTGATTTATGTCGGACGCACAACATATGCTTCGAAGAAGGATCTTGCCATCCATTATTCGGAATATTATAACCATTCTTAAAGGATTCATGTCTATCTAAAATCAAACAAATGTTAGTTTGTGGAGTGACATATTTTCTCAAAAAGAAATTGCAACCCTCTTTTGTCTCATCTTCCACAAGAGCATAAGCAAAAGGAATTACATTGTCGTTCTCATCCTGTGCAACTGCTACCAATAAAGTTCTCTTGTACTTGTCGTACAACCAAGTGCCATCAACTTGTACTATTGGTTTGCAGAATTTAAACTCACATATGCACAGAACGAAAACCCAAAATAGTCTATGAAAGATCCTTATCCCATTTATCAAACTATTCTCATGATAAACTAGGATTGTTTCCATTTTAATTTTGGATCATAGAGCAAACATTTGCATAACCAACAACCATTGTGGGAATTGATTATAAGACTCTTCCAAATTGCCATAAATTTGATCAATCGCTTTATTTTTTCCCATCCAGGCCTTTCTATAACTAACTGTGTAGTTGCGTAAAGTCCAAATCTGAGTAATAATGACTTTTACTTTGATTGAAGGATCCACTTTCACAACTTGCATTATGTTTGTACATATCATGTTAGAATCGAACTTCATATGATCTTGTGACAATACAAAATTTATGCATGTATGAGGCACATTCAATTTACCAATCACCAACAATTCACTCTTTTTGCAATTTGAAGCTTTGCATCTAAACAAACAATTTGGACTTGAACAATAAATAATATATGTTTCTAAATCTGATTTTTGTACCACAAAATTCAATGATTATTTTAAATGGTAATGTTTGATTGCATGTACGCATTCATCTTTATTTTGAAACTTCATTCCAACTGTAAGAGTTTCATCTACTGTTGGGACTTCGTTAATGAACAAGTGATAAAATAAGTTGATTGCTCTTGAGTATCTAAATTGATGTTCTTCAGGTGAGATGGTGGATCGAATTCAGGTAGGATAGATTGATCTTCTGCTTCCATATCTTCACCAACATCAATGTCATCGTCAAAATTACCAAATTATCTATATTTATCGAACAACATCTCTGTAATCCCCGTTTACAACCGTCGTCATATCCTCATGTGCAGTTGACCTCTCAACCAACCCCACAACAACAAAACATAGTAGAATTTTCTTTATCATCACCCCACCTACATGTCCCTACTGAAGTTTCATGTTATGATCCACCACCGACTCAGTATTACGTTCTGTAATGCCAAAAATACCAAATCCCGGTTATCCGATAGAAAGTGGGCTTTTCTATAATTTGTTTGGAACTCAGTGCACAACTCTTGAGTTGACTTATGATGTGTATGATTCCATGTATAATATGCAGTCTCAAAATTTTATGGAAGCATGTGGCAGTGGTTTTAAGTCAGCTACATACAACTTACATTGAGGATAATGACCAAAATCAGGATGAACTGGAAGTACCTCAACTCGTTCAAAGAGTTAGACGAGTTCGACGACATCCTAGATGTGGAACTGAATGTCATTTAGGTGGTTATCATTAATATAAATTTAATGTTTTTTTTTCTCAAATGTGATGTATTTTTTTCGTTATTAATAAACTTTTTTTTTTAATTTTTATTATTTTTTATTATATTTTGATGTATTTTTTTTTTCAATTTAAATGTATTTTCTTTGAAATTTATAATATAATTTACTATTTTTAATTATAATTATTATTATTTATTATTATTATTTATAGTATTATTATTATTTATCAATGTATTTTATTTTACTTTATTATTAGTATTTTTTTGTTAATTAATAATTTAATAATTTTTAATTTATTAAATAATTAGTAACAATTGTTGAAATGAGGAAGGAAAAAAAATTATAGGAATTTAAAACATGGCCTTCAACTGGTAGCTTCTCGGATATTTTTTTTTTATTTTTAAAAAATGGCCTTTAAAAAGTCGCGTAATATTTTTTCATTGTGTGGCATTTTGGTTAAAAAAAATATATTTTAAAAATAAAAACCCGATATATTGACTTGAATAATACAAATTCGATAATATATATATATACATCGCCCAAGTGATTGTCTTATTCATAAAGATAAAGATGGTCACAAATTATTACTTCTAATTATCATTGTTGATTTTCGTTAAAATTTCTAATAATTTTTAAGTTTGACAAATACTAACAATTGAATTTTTTTAAAATATTTAAATTTATTAAAAATATTTTTTTAAAGTAAACATATATTAATAAGAATACAAAGGATACTTGAAATCCAGTGTAGTTTAACATCCATTAAAAAAATCTTCAAAGACTTTGAAGACATAAATAAAGAACAATTCCACCAATATGCAAAAGCAAAATTTTTATTTCTTGCTACCCCATTTATAGACCAAGACCAAGATTACCTCTCATTAGGAAGCCAATCAAGCCAATTAAAGACCAATTTTCAAATATTAGTTTCCAACTCAAGTTCCAAATTCTATTATTATTAATCAAATCTCCCATATTTGCCACTCTACTCTTTCTATTTCATGACAATAAATAAAGATATTGTGATCATGATTTTAAAGAGTTCTCTCCTAATCATCAATCATTCCAAAATACCATGTTATCACCTCCTCTCAATTTTCCTTTTTACCAGCTGTGCAAACTAAATAGTTTAAAACTCGTCCAATTTTTCAATTTGTATGACATCTCGCCACCACTGAGTCATTTCTTTTAATTTCAAAATCTTACAAATTATGTATTTTATCAACAACAAACTCATATCTAAAGGTCATATTCATCTTTATAGCATACCTCCATCTCCACTTACTCAATGATGCCAAATTGAACAATTCATGGTCTTTAATACCAAACCTTTCATCCTCCTTTAAGAGACACATTTTAATACCAATCCTTCACGTATAAATCAAAAATAAGAAAAAAGGTCAAAGGTGTTAGATAATGTTATTATATATTAGTAGTAAGGATATTTTAGACATTTCTATCCTTTTATATATATATATACTCATTGTAACCCTATTAACTCAAGTTTGATTCATTCTATGTTATAAAACCCTAGAGTGGTTGTTTCTCTTCTTCCTCTTTTCATTGTTAACATGGTATCAAAGAGCTTTGGTTTATTTTGGGATCTACTATAAAGAAGAGAGAGACTATTTTGATAGAAAAGGCAACCACCAAAAGAGAAAAGAGAAGAGTAACCCTATTCTCGATTTTGTTAAATCAGTCTCACAAAAACATCAATTACGCATTCGTTAACCGTTGGATCAGGCTGATTTTTGGACAGAAGGTTCACAATATTCAGGTATTTGTCTTCAACGGTCGGATCGGAGAAACGACATCTGGAGGGGGAGAAATCGTGCTCGCACATCACCGAATTATCCCTAATTTATTTTGTCTCAGTGATTGTGTTTGTCGTATTTCCTATCATTATTTGTTATGGATGGTGCTAAGGATGATTCTCTTCAAGCACATTGGAAAACACATTGTCTGAAATTGGGGAGAGCACATAAGAAGAATTTTAGGTGGCCATCGTCCAATATTGTTGCTTCTGCTCCTCCTAGCATTGGCTCTAGTTCTAGTTCTGTATACTCATCTGAGACTGCTTCCCAAATATCTGATATTGCATAACAGCTTTAGTCACTCAATCACAGGCCATGTCTGCCACCTCTTCTAAAGGTTTGAACTCCTCTGATATGTCAGGTATATCTCCTTCCATATGGATTCTTGATTCGGGAGCATCTCATCATATGACATACGATGATAAATCTTTTGTGTCTGTGAAAACTGTCTCGTCTGTGTCGGTTATGACTGCTGATGGCACTCCTATGCCACTAGCAGGCGTTGGTTTTGTCTCCACACCTAACATGTCTTTTTCTGATGTTTATTATATTCCTAATCTTACTTTGAGTCTTACTTCTGTTAATCGGTTAATCGGTTATGTTTTCTTCCACTTCTTGTTGTGTGCAGGACCCATATTCCGGGAGGCTGATTGGGACAGGTCATAGACAGGGGGGGACTTTATGTTTTGGATGACATGTGACTCCCGTATACTGCAGCCTCAACAACTACTGCTGACTTATTATCTAGTTTTCGCTTGAATTCCTTATCTTCTAGTTTTTATTTACGACATTCTCGCCTTGGACATATTTCTGCTTCTAGATTAAAATATTTGGCTTCTACTGGAGCCTTAGGAAAGTTACAAACCTGTGATATCTCATATTGTTGTGGTTGTAAACTTGCTAAACTTCCAGCTTTACCGTTTAGTAAAAGTGTTTGTTTCATATGCGCCCTTTGATTTAGTTCACTCTGATGTTTGGAGTCCATCACCGATTCTCGCCAAAGGTGGATCTAGATATTATGTTTCGTTTATTGATGATTACACTCGTTATTGTTGGGTTTATCTTATGAAAAATCGGTCTGAATTTTTTGACAATTATCATATGTTTCGTGCAATGGTCAAAACTCAACATAATTATGTTATAAAGTGATTTCATTGTGATTTAGGTGGTGAATATACCTCTAATAAATTTTCTGAATTACTTGCTTATGATGGCACCCTCCACCAAACATCTTGTACTGATACTCCTCAATAAAATGGAGTTGCTGAAAGGAAACACCGTCATAATATAGAGACTGCCTGTTCCCTTTTGTTGCTCGCTTCAGTTCCTAGTGAGTTTTGGGGAGAAGCGGTTACTATTGTTCATGTTATTAATTGAATTCCATCCTCTATCATATCAGGTTTGTCTCTCTTTGAAAAATTGTATGTCCGTTTGGTCCTAATGATTATGATTCTAGTGATTGTAATGTTGAGAATTGCATGACAAATACTAATACTCCACATGATGACATCCCTCTTGTCCCCCTGGTTGTTCAACCACCTCCTGCGATTGTTGATCCTCCTCGTTACCCCTCTCGTCAACGTAAGTCTACTCAGTTACTTGATTTTGTCTATTCCACTTACTCAACTTCGTTTGTTTCTTTCTTAACCTCTATTCACAGTTTGTCTGAGTCCTCTTCCTATAAAGAGGATGTTCTTGATCCTCTTTAGCAGCAGGCTATGGCAGAAGAACTTTCTGCATTGCACAAAACCAATACTTAGGAATTAGTACCTCTTTCTCCTGGAAAACGTGTTATTGGGTCTCGTTAGGTATACAAGATCAAAACTAAGTCTGATGGGTCAGTTGAGCGCTACAAAGCACGCTTTGTTGCTAAGGGTTTCTCTCAACAATATGGTATGAATTATGAAGAAACTATTGCTCTTGTAGCCAAAATGACCACTATTCGTACTCTTATTGCAGTTGCATCTATTCGTCAATGGCATATTTCCCAAATGGATGTCAAAAATACTTTTTTAAATGGTGAGCTTCATGAAGAAGTCTATATGGTCCCTCCACAAGGAGTTTCTCATGATCCAGGGGAAGTATGTAAGTTAAAAAAGGCTTTATATGGTCTTAAACAAGCTCCTCGAGCTTGGTTTGAGAAATTCTCTACTGTGATCACTTCTCTTGGTTTTCGCTCTAGTGAACATGATTCTGCATTGTTTATAAGGTCCACCACTCATGGTCGCATTATACTTTCTCTATATGTTGATGATATGATTATTACAGGTGATGATGTTAGTGGAATTAATGAGTTGAAATTGCAGTTAGCCAAACAGTTTGAGATGAAGGACTTGGGAACTCTTCACTATTTCGTAGGGATTGAAGTTGTCTACTCTCCTAGAGGCTACCTTCTTTCTCAATCCAAGTACATTTCCAATATTCTTGACCAGGCTCGTCTTTCTGATACTAGAGCAGCAGATACTCCTCTTGAGTTGAATGTGAAATATGCTCCTTCGGATGGTGTTCCTTTACCAGATTCCACTTTGTATCGTACTTTGGTTGGCAGCTTAGTGTATCTTACGATTACCATACCTGACATTGCTTATGTTGTTCATGTTGTTAGCCAGTTTGTTGTCTCTCCCACTACAATACATTGAGCATCAGTTATTCGGATTCTTCGTTATCTTCGAGGAACTCAATTTCAAAGACTTCTCTTTCCATCGTCATCCTCATTAGACTTACGAGCTTATTTTGATGCTGATTGGGCTGGTGACACCACATTTCGTAAATCCACCACAAGGTTTTGTATCTTTCTTGGAGACTCTCTTCTTTCTTGGAAAAGTAAGAAACAAGACATTGTCTCTCGTTCCTCTACAGAAGTTGAGTATCATGCTATGGCATCCACTACCGTTGAAATAATTTGGTTGCGTTGGCTTTTGTCTGATATGGGTATCTCTCTTTCTGAGCCAACTCCGATGCATTGCGATAACAAGCGTGCTATTCAAATTGCTCACAACTCGGTCTTTCAGGAATGCACCAAATACATTGAGATTGATTGTCATCTTACTCGTCATCATCTTCAGCATGGAACCATTACTCTACCGTTTGTCTCTTCTTCTTTACAGATTGTTGATTTGTTCACAAAGATGCATTCCATTAAACGTTTCCGTTTTTTAGTTGACAAACTCTCGATGCTCCATGTTAATGCATCGTGAGTTTGAGGGGAGATGTTAGATAATGTTATTATATATTAGTAGTAAGGGTATTTTAGATATTTCTATCCTTTTATATATATACTCATTGTAACTATATTAACTCAAGTTTGGTTCATTATATGTTATGAAACCCTAGAGTGGTTGTTTCTCTTCTTCCTCTTTTAATTGTTAACAAAAGGATCCTCTTGTCTTAACCTCTTACCTACCTTGAAACCAAAGTAGGACTTCCATTCACTAAAAGAGACATGGTACTCAAGAAAATATATGCCCATATCCAAGTAATACATTTATCTAAAAAATTCATCTTTTTAAGCATAAAATGTAAGTATTCATAACTAATTGGGTCGTACATTTTTTTCAAAATCTACTTTCAACGTCAAGCACTTATGTTTCTTTGTTTTCGCAAAGCCAATTATCTCATTTAAAACTATCACTCCATCAACTAATTTTCTGTCAACTAAGAAAGTTGTCAGGTTATTTGAAATAACTCTCTCCAAAACACACTTATATGATTTATTATGTAATAATTTATTAGTTTTTGTGACAATAACAAATTAATAAATACAGTACCTAAGACAACGTATCCAAATTTTTTTTAAAGGAGGAGTAGTAGATGGGCGCAGAGTAGAGGAGATGAGGGTTCGCAGAGTAGAGGAGATGAGGGTTCGTAGGGTTATGACAATGTATCAAATTTGTTTTAAATTTTTTTTAAATTTTTTTTAAATTTGTTTTTATTTATTTAAAGTAAATGATTTTTATTTATTTAAAGTAAATGATTTTTATTTAAAGTGAATGATTTTACAACGCTTGTAAAATAAGCGCTCTAATAGGTCCTTTAATTATGTGAAAGCACAAGTCTTTTACAACGCTGGTCAAAAAACGCTTTAAAAGCTATGTAACATAAGGTGGGAGCGCTATATTTTACAGCGTTCCAAAAGCGCTGTAAAACATTATGTGAAGGGCGCTTCTGTTTACAGCGCTTTTGAAAAAGCGTTGTATAAGCCTTGTAAATATTATGTGCAAGCGCTATGCGACCCTGTATAACCCTACAACAACGTTTTTTTCACAACGTTTGTCAAAAAAGCGATGTTGTATCCTCCGTTATTTTTAAAATATTATACAACAACGTTTGTATTTAATAAGCGCTATAAAATGTCATTTTTGGCGTACTGTCAAATAATTATACATATTGTTCACTAGACAAATATGTTGATATTATTTATATTCGTGTGACGGTTAACTATTTTTTTGTTAATTTTAAATCAACATATACTTTATAAAATAAAAATTTAAAATATTTTTAGATAACTATTTTTTTATGGAAAATTATGTATTTAATACATTGAAAGAAATATGTATTTCACTTTTCAATAAATAATTAACTTGTTTAGAATCCTTCACCATTACCTTAAGATACTCCTGAGCAAGATTTAAAATTTGAATGGATTTATCAGAAAAGAAACTAATTAATAATCACTTGAGTGTTTTAAAATGTCAATAGCAAGTAATTTGATGGTAATATTCAATTTTTAATTGGGATTGCATAGGTTAAATGCAGTCAACTTTTTTTATAAATAACTGTAATTTAATCTACTAGTAGTCGTAATAAACTTTGAAAAAATATAGGGATCATTTTAAGAGTCATTTTATAAGATAAATAAAAAACTTTAAATTTTAAGTGATATTTAAAACTTTCTAAATTTAATTTTAACAAAATATCTAATAAATTTCTTTTAGTTGAATTTTTTTCAAATTTATCATCCAAATAAGAGAGTTTGAAACGATGAATTTGAATTGCATTTAAAATTTACATTATCTCACAAAGTTTTCTAATTCAAACACACTCTAAAATTAAAGAGCATACATGTAAAATGAAAACTGAAACATCATTTCATTTTTTTATACAATTGAAACATCATTTTCAGTTTCACAGGAGGGAAAAAGACAAGATGCGAAAACGATACCAATTTTTTTAACAACAGGGAGGAAATTAAAATAAACAAATGAAAGAAAAATTATTTTTAGTACCAATATAAAAAAATGTAGTTATTGATATCTTTAAGATAATATTTATTTTTGTTAAAAGAAGATAAAATTTATTTAAAACAAAAGCGTAAATAATCACTTAATAATTGAAAATATTTACTTTTAATGATAACTATTTTAAATAATTATTATTTGTTGATAATATATAATATATTTTTTTGAACAAGAAAAAATATAATACGTAAAAACAAAAGCATTCCACAAAAAACAAAAATAACCGTCACTTAATAATAATGGTAGATTATTAAAAATGTTTGAGTTTAACACTATTTTAAATTATTGTTATTTGTTAACAATGTAAAGTATATA
>NW_027339887.1:0-1095 GCF_000331145.2 Cicer arietinum | reverse complement strand
TATAGATTTATCATGAACGTTCATGAGTATTCACAAATTATCAAGAAAAAACTATCAAGCATAGAAGTGGTTTTATAGTTAATTGACGAAAATCGAAAGGAAAACTAGATGCGTTGGACTTAATCCAAGACCATAATGAAATTTGACCAAATAAGAAATTTGATAGACACTGCTTTCCTCTTAAAAATATAAAATATTTACGATGATAATGTTTGACAATTAGCCTCTTAAAATAATTAAATATAAAAAGTGATATCACGTCCAAAAAAAATTTGTTTAATAAGTCAATGGTAATTTAAATTATTGTTATATTACTTCTTACAAGTTTGAATTCAAGACATTCCATATAAAACTGATCCTTTAGTGCTCCTTAATTTATAAATTGAGCTAGTTAGTCGAGACACATTAAAGAGTGAATATGGATTTGAACTCCTTTAATATTAGACTTAATTGCAGTTTTAGTCCCCCTATTTTAGCTGAATCACGAAAGTAGTCCCCCCATTTTGTTTCTCCCCAGTTTTGGTCCCCTAAACAGAATTTTAGTCCAAAACTTGATGAAATTTCATTTTTTTTGCATTTATTTAAGTCACACCATACCTCAAGATCTCATGTCTAACAATTGTACCTGAAATCTATGATCATAAATGGTATAGTACGGCTTTAAAAAATGAAATTTCATCAAGTTTTGGACCAAAATTCTGTTTGGAGGACCAAAACTGAGGAGAAACAAAATGGGAGGACTACTTTCGCGATTCAGCTAAAATATGGGACCAAAACTGCAATTAAGCCTTAATATTATTAAAGTGAGACAAATGTTAATAATTTTAAGGAAATACTAACAAGATCCTTAAGACACTTGTTAGAGAATAAAAAAATTATAATTTTAAAAATTGTCCATTCTATAGCTTAAATTTAAAAAAAAAAAAAATTTATTAAAAATTTCTTTATATTTTCTTTTTTATTCATTAACAAATATTTTAAGACACTTATTATCATGACTCGATGATTTATTGTTCTTAAAAACTTTTTAAAAAAAAAAACGCTAAATTTAATCCAATTAAAACTTTTGAAGGACAAGTTGTGTCAACAAAAGAA
>NW_027339886.1:29949-31447 GCF_000331145.2 Cicer arietinum | reverse complement strand
CATTAGACTCTAGTATTTTGGCGTTGTGTTCCATCTGAGTTGCCATAAATTCCATCAGTTTTGTAACATATGCAGGAGTCTCAGCTGCTGATTCAGAGGCTTGTAGAGGAGTTGGTTCAACATTTGGCATTGGTCTAATCCAAATACCATCTACTTTCTTCAGTTTCATCTGATTCACAATTGCTTCGCCGAAGATGAGTGTTGTCTTTGCAGATTCTTCATTCAAAAACGATACCTTGAAGTGCTTGAGAACCTTTGTAACCAACTGCGGATAAGGCAACATGAGCTTACTGTGTGAAGCTTCTAACATGTGCCTTAGCACAATCCACGTCCAACTCATCTTAAGCTCCTTGGACAATCCCCATAACAGTATAATATCAAGCTTCTGAACAACCGCATGATTTCCTGATCGAGGTACAAGCATTCTTGTTAATGTATACATGAGCATGCGTTGCTGTACCTTCATCTGACCAATTGGCAATGAGATGGTTTCCACAAAACCATCAACCATGATGTCTTTCACTGCCGTGTGCCTGTCCAGCGATGCTTCCCAACCTTCGTCAGCTGCATCCGCATCAGAACTGCCGTCTATTGATTGTCCATGAAATGGCAATCCTGTCAACTCAGCAAAATCTTCAAAAGACATTGATAACTTTTTACCTTTAACCTGAGTTTTGAACCCGTCATCAGTGAGCTTGAAGTTTGCGTAAAATTCCCGTATCAGTTTCGGATAGCTGTCCAAAGTAGATGAAAGAAAACCTTCAAGACCATGAAATCTCAGATGATCTTGGAATGTGAAGCCTTCTGTATCAAAGAAACCAAAGTCTAGGGTTCTGCCTTCATGAATTTTCCGTTTAAGAAACTCTGATGGAATGGTAACTTCTACATCCTTATCTTTAGGTGCTGGAGTTTTCTTAGCTAGGGGTGAAGTAACCGGCTTCTTTTTCTTCTTGGAAATCTCTTTCATAGCATCAGCCAACAACTTCTCACTTGGTGGTTCCTTCCTTTTCTTAGATACTTCTTGATTCAGTGCAGGTTGCTTGCCCTTGTCCTTGGCAAGGATCTTATGCGTAGGAATAGAAATTCTCTTAGACACAGTAGGTGGCGGTGTAGGAGTACCACTTGTTGAAGATGATGAAGGTGAAGGAGTATGGGCTTGGGTCTGTTTCACTCGAGCCATGGTTGCAAATAGAAGAGATGAGTGAAGATAGAGTTCAGATATAGTTGCAGATACAGTTGCAGATACAGAGGAAGAAGATGAAGCAGAGAAAGAAAAAATAGAAATCTGGGTTGAAACAGTGAAGAAATCGATTTAGACCTGTTCCTTTTTAAACCTTTGAACAAGTAAATCGATTGCTCAATCGACTATGTTACCGTTTCTGGAAATCATCAATCGATTTGGTAATAATGACCCTCAACGGCTAGTGAGAAATAGCCGCAACGATAATATTTCTAATCGATGTCCAAATCGATGTCCAGAGTTACTTAATCGATTCCC
>NW_027339886.1:12325-12768 GCF_000331145.2 Cicer arietinum | reverse complement strand
GGTCATTTTCGTCCTCCCTAGGCTTATTCTTGTCCAATTAGGGTTTTTAACCAATCTTGTGCATCCAATAAGTTCATTTGTGTCATTGGATTAACATTTTGGTCATTTTCGTCCTCCCTAGGCTTATTCTTGTCCAATTAGGGTTTTTAACCAATCTTGTGCATCCAATATGTTCATTTGTGCCATTGGATTAACAAATAGGTCATTTTCGTCCTCCCTAAGTTTATTCTTGTCCAATTAGGGTTTTTAACCAATCTTGTGCATCCAATAGGTGTGTTTGTGTCATTATATGAACATTTAGGTCATTTTGGTCGTCCCTAGACTTATTGTTATCTAATTAGGGTTTTTAACCAATCTTGTGCATGCAATAAGTTCATTTGTGTCATTGGATTAACATTTTGGTCATTTTCGTCCTCCCTAGGCTTATTCTAGTCCAATTAGGG
>NW_027339886.1:9707-12107 GCF_000331145.2 Cicer arietinum | reverse complement strand
ATAAGTTCATTTGTGTCGTTGGATTAACATTTAAGTTATTTTCGTCCTCCCTGAGTTTATTCTTGTTCAATTAGGCTTTTTAACAAATCTTGTGCATCCAATTGGTGTGTTTGTGTCATTGGATGAACATTTAGGTCGTTTTCGTCCTCCCTAGACTTATTCTTGTCCAATTAGGGTTATTAAGCTATCTTGTGCGTCTAATAAGTTCATTTGTGTCATTGGATGAACATTTAGGTCATTTTCGTCAACCCTAGCCTTATGCTTGTCCAATTAGGGTTATTAAGCTATCTTGTGCGTCTAATAAGTTCATTTGTGTCATTGGATGAACATTTAGGTCATTTTCGTCAACCCTAGCCTTATGCTTGTCCAATTAGGGTTATTAAGCTATCTTGTGCGTCTAATAAGTTCATTTGTGTCATTGGATGAACATTTAGGTCATTTTCGTCAACCCTAGCCTTATGCTTGTCCAATTAGGGTTATTAAGCTATCTTGTGCGTCTAATAAGTTCATTTGTGTCATTGGATAAATATTTAGGTCATTGTCGTCCTCCCTAGACTTATTCTTGTGCAATTAAGGTTTTTAACCAATCTTTTGCATGCAATAAGTTCATTTGTGTCATTGGATTAACATTTAGGTCATTTTCGTCCTCTTCATACTTATTCTTGTCCAATTAAGGCTTTTAACCAATCTTGTGCATGCAAAAAGGTCATTTGTGTCATTGGATTAACATTTAATTCATTTTCGTCAACCCTAGCCTTATTCTTGTCCAATTAGGGGTTTCAACAAATCTTGTGCATCCAGTAGGTGCGTTTGTGTCATTGGATGAAAATTTAGGTCATTTTCATCCTCCCTAGATTTATTCTTGTGCAATTAGGGTTTTTAACCAATCTTGTGCATGCAATAAGTTCATTTGCGTCATTGGTTGAACATTTAGGTCATTTTTGTCCTCCCTAGGTTTATTCTAGTCCAATTAGGGTTTTTAACCAATCTTGTGCATGCAATAAGTTCATTTGTGTCATAAGATGAACATTTAGATCATTTTCGTCCTCCCTAGGCTTATTCTTTTCCAATTAGGGTTTTTATCCAATCATGTGCATCCAATAAGTCCATTTGGGTCATTGGATTAACATTTTGGTCATTTTCGTCCTCCCTAGGCTTATTCTTATTCAATTAGGGTTTTTAACCAATCTTGTGCTTCTACTATGTTCATTTGTGCTATTTGATTAACATTTAGGTCATTTTCGTCCTCCCTAGGTTTAACCAATCTTCTGCATCCAAAAGGTGTGTTTGTGTCATGGGATGAACGTTTAGGTCATTTTCGTCCTCCCTATACTTATTCTTGTCCAATTAGGGTTTTTAACCAATCTTGTGCATGCAACAAGTTCATTTGTGTCATTTGATTAACATTTAGGTCACTTTTGTCCTCCCTAGGCTTATTCTTGTCCAATTATGGTTTTAACCAATCTTGTGCATCCTATAGGTGTGTTTATGTCATTGGATGAACATTTAGGTGATTTTCGTCCTCCCTAGGCATTTTCTTATCCAATTAGGGTTTTTAACCATTCTTATGCATTCTATAGGTGTGTTTGTATTTTTCGATGAACATTTAGGTCATTTTCGTCCTCCCTAGACTTATTCTTGTCCAATTAAGGTTTTTAACCAATCTTGTGCATGCCATAAGTTCATTTGTGTCATTGGATTAACATTTAGGTTATTATTGTCAACCCTAGCCTTATTCTTGTCCAATTAGGGTTTTTAACCAATCTTGTGCATCCAATAAATTCATTTGTGTCATTGGACTAACATTTTGGTCATTTTCGTCCTCCCTAGGCTTATTCTTGTCCAATTATGGTTTTTAACCAATCTTATCCACCCAATATGTTCATTTGTATCATTGGATTAATATTTAGGTCATTTTCATCCTTCGTAGGTTTATTATAGTCCAATTAGGGTTTTTAACCAATCTTGTGCATCCAATAAATTCATTTGTGTCATTGGACTAACATTTTGGTCATTTTCGTCCTCCCTAGGCTTATTCTTGTCCAATTATGGTTTTTAACCAATCTTATCCACCCAATATGTTCATTTGTATCATTGGATTAATATTTAGGTCATTTTCATCCTCCGTAGGTTTATTATAGTCCAATTAGGGTTTTTAACCAATCTAGTGCATCAAATAAGTGTGTTTGTGTCATTGGATGAAAATTTAGGTCATTTTCGTCCTCCCTAGGCTTATTGTTGTCGAATTAGTGTTTTTAACTAATCTTGTGCATCCAATATGTTCATTTGTGTAATTGGATTAACATTTTAGTCATTTTCGTCCTCCCTAGGTTTATTCTAGTCCAATTATGTTTTTTAACCAATCTTGTGCATCCAATAAGTTCATTTGTGTCATTGAAT
>NW_027339886.1:7882-9247 GCF_000331145.2 Cicer arietinum | reverse complement strand
CATTGGATGAACATTTAGGTCATTTTCGTCCTCCCTAGGCTTATTCTTGTCCAATTAGGGTTTTTAACCAATCTTGTGCATCCAATATGTGCATTTATGTAATTGGATTAACATTTAGGTCATTTTCGTCATCCCTAGGTTTATTCTAGTCCAATTAGGGTTTTTAACCAATCTTGTGCATCCAATAGGTGTGTTTGTGACATTGGATGAACATTTAGGTCATTTTTGTTGGAAAATATGACTTCTTTTGATCAAGAGTAAGAGAATTAAGATCAAATCCAACGTGTTCAATTTTAATTCCAATATTAACCCCTTGATCCTTGCAGTCACTCGCCAAACTCACACAAGATCAAGTACAGCTCCTTCTTGATGATCTTACATCAACGAAGATCGCCACCAGTTTTCAAACTAGATTTTCTAAACACTCAATTTCAAAGAATTGTCTTTTGTAAGAATTAAAGAAGTATATTGACTTTTGACTCAATCTCAATATTGGTTCTCACACAAAAGGTATTTGGGCAATGAATGTTTGTTTGAATGTAAAACTTTTCTTCAAAGATGTTTATCAAGGTTGTTCAAAGGTTGTGAAAAGTTATTGTAAAAGTTATTGTAAAGTTCTTTTGAAAAGAGATTGAATCCGCTTATATATATTCAAAGAAAACACCAGGACAATCGATTGCCTAATCGATTTTATAATGCTTTAATCGATTACCTAATCGATTTTCGCATGTCTTGTTTTTCTTGAATCTTGAAACATATAAGCATGAATCGATTTGCCAATCGATTCTTTTAATTCATCAATCAGAACTGGAACTATGATTTTATCCAAATCGATTGAGTAATCGATTATAGGTGTTTTGTTCCAACAACGAGATCAAAACAATCGATTCCTCAGTCGACTTCATAATCACAGTCATAATCGATTTGGCAATGAGCTGAAACCTTTCTGTAACTTGAACATTAGCTTCAATCGATTCATCAATCGATTGTGCTGATCACAGTGACTTAGACTTTTGCATCAATCAATGTTCCAATCGATTATGCTGATCAAAGTGTCTCATACATAAACGTCAATCGATTTGCCAATCGATTGTGCTTGTTACAGAACCTCAGCTATTTTGACAAAATCTATTTGCCAATCGATTTAATCAAACTTTTTCTGATTAATGATTAATTTGCAATCGATTGCCTAATCGATTGCCTCAAACTTGGATTTTAAGAAAACTAAATCAATTGATATCCCAATCGATTTGTTGAATCACATAACTTATTCCTGATTTTAAAACTTGGTAACAATCGATTTGTCAATCGATTGATTCCGTACTTGGTTGTTTCTGCGACTCGCTAAATCGATTGCTCAATGGA